>NW_015761247.1:0-599 GCF_001515625.1 Sinocyclocheilus rhinocerous
AGCTTCCGCTGCAATACGCTTTCGCTCAAGACGTCTTTAAAATCTGAGCGAGACGGGAGGAAAACAAACAAGACCAACAAGCTGACAAACAAAGGCTTTAGCAGAGACGATTTGTTGCGTGTCATGTTCAAATCGGATATCTGTGTGTGTATTCAGTGTGTGTGTGTGTGTGTGTGTGTAATGAGGCTAACACTATAAACACTATAAAGCTACAGGACGGTCAGCGTTTACTGCCTCAGCGGGACACAGCACAGCCTCCGTCTCACCGCAATTACACAGCTGATATTCTGTGATATAGAGCAGTCGGACTTATTTTACTATGAACATGATCTGAAGAGGAAAGTCAGGCGTTCTGATCAGTATTTTGAGGCATTATAAATCTCGACGTGAAGCCGAACTAAAGGATGAACGGCACAACTACGATCTTCTTTTGGTCAAAATCTAAAGCAGCATCACATGCATGTTGTTATTGTTAACTAAAACTATTAGAAATCTAAAATAAAGTGAACTTAACTACAATTTAAATATTAGATCAGCTTAAGTTGAACTTGTTGATAAAAATAAAAATTCATTAAAATAAAATAAAATATTTAAAAATA
>NW_015761248.1:0-599 GCF_001515625.1 Sinocyclocheilus rhinocerous
TTTCTGAAGTCAACGGAAGTGAGTAACAATGTTGTGCCATTATTTATCTCCTCCGCAACCACATCTCACTCTCCCTCCCTCAGTCTATCCACCCCACGGTGCCTTGGCCTCTAGAGGGTCAGAGGCAATAACACAGGCCCACTTCAATTTTCTCATTTCAGCTGGCGTTGATGGACCAGCAGCAGCAGGACAGAAGGCTAAATCTATCATCCTCCACTACAGAACGGCGGGGGTCAAAAGCCGCCAGCCGTACGATTGCAGGAAACCCCTCCGTTCACGCAAACAAACGCTGGATTTATGCACTCTTATTTATTTGCCCTTTTCTCCTTAAAATCTGCATATTCATTTGTACGTTAGTAGGATGAGAGAATACCTGCTGATAGTAACAGTGTGAACTGTCCCGGAGAGCGGTATTCATAGCCTCTGTCTCACCTCCAACACATAAACAATCACACACACACACACACACACACATACATTCTGCTGTAATATTTATCTCTCTGTGACTCATTCTCTGGCCGGTGGGGGATTTTGGTACCGTGTCAGCTCTGACCAGGGGAGCTGTATTGTAATTATAGCAGACTGAGAAAAAAACTGAA
>NW_015761249.1:0-599 GCF_001515625.1 Sinocyclocheilus rhinocerous
CATCATCAGATTGAGTTTGTGTCCCAGAGCTGCGTAACAGGGATCTGATTGATTAAACCAGCAGAACCGATCCAGACCTGAAGAACAAAACACACACACACAAATACAAAGAAAAACCTTTGTTGGCTGTATAGTTGCATGTAAGCTCATAATACTCTTAGGGCAAGAGAAACAGACAGAAATCTCAGCGGGAGTTGTCCCTCTGCGTAAACAGGAATTAAGGTCACGGTGTAAAGCGTGTCGGACTGAAGGCCTCTCAGAACGGTGTTGGTGGTGGACAAATAATCGGACAAAACTCCAGATGTGAGCAAAAACCAAGATGTTTTATGGAAAGCATCCCCCCTAAATGAGTTTATCATTGTTTTCGCTTCCCAAATGGAGTCATAAAATACTTCAGGACGTTGAAAGGATTGTCTTGGAGATGCTTACTTGTTTTTCCATGGCTGGAAATATCTTTACTTTCTCCGGTGTGATAGACGGCAGCCACGGTTATGGAATAATGCGTGTCAGGGGTAAGCTTCTGAAGAATGACGCTGTTCTTCTTTCCACCAACTTGAATCTGATTGGAAAATATGTCAATAGTCAGACTTTGGTGTTCA
>NW_015761250.1:0-599 GCF_001515625.1 Sinocyclocheilus rhinocerous
AAAAAAAAAAAAAAAAAAAAGCATTATATTCCCTTTCTCATTTCTCACAATACATTTATATTAGCAATCGCCAACAGGCCTATAGGCAATATTGTATTTTGATTATTAATAAACAAAAATGTTTGGCCATGCTGTCCAATTAATTGAAAGGTTATTCATATGCATTTCAGTGTTTTGCATTTTTAGTATTGTGAGTGGTTTGTTTGTTTTTGTAGACATAATGGTGAATATCAGATGTTTGTGTTGAGACTATAACTTACAGAATTGTTTTTCTTTCTCTCCAGGATTGAATCCAACACCATGTATTGTGTCCTCCTGTTGCTCTGTGCAGGTGTAAGTAAACGAATGATAAGATGTTTACATAATATTTTGTGGTAGAAAAATGAACATTTTCATGTGACTACCAGTCAATGGTGACTACTAATAATTTGTTTAATCATGTGACCACTTTTACTAATAGGCTTGTTTGAGATAAGCAAAATCTGCACAGGAGCTATTACTGGTGATCACTGCGAGATGCGTGCCGGTTAGAATATATATTATTATTATCCACCGGGGATAAAAATAATTCAGCAGAGGCAGGGATACATAGACCAGAA
>NW_015761251.1:0-599 GCF_001515625.1 Sinocyclocheilus rhinocerous
AGTAATATTGTGAAATATTACAATTTATAATAACTTTAAGCATATTAAAATGATTTCTGAAGGATCATGTAACACTCAAGACTGGAGAAATGGCTCCTGAATATTCAGCTTTGCCATCACAGGAATACATTTCATTTGAAAACATATTAAAATAGAAAAATGTTGTTTTAAATTTAAATATTTCACAACTGTACTGTATTTTTGATCCAGTAAATACATCCTTGGTAAGCATAATATATTTCTTTGAAAATATATATAAAAAATCTTAATCATTCCAAACTTTTGACCAGAAGTGTATATTAGATATTGTGAAAAGCAGCGTGCACTCCTATTCTGTTTGTTTTTGCCTTTCATCCTTGGCTGATAGAAAACAAGTGCCAGTGATATCAGTCCAGGGCAGGACTACAAAACAAAAAACGGAATATGGCCTCTGCCAAGTCTGCCGACTGGCAGCGCGGAGCTACGAACTCGTCAGTGTCACCTCTGAGACTTCTCATAGCATGCGGTGAAAGTGGGTCCAACCCTGGGATCCAACTTAGTGCAAGTGTTTGTGGGTGTTTCTTCTATTCCCAGGCAGGAGGAAGGATTCCTTTCATCCC
>NW_015761252.1:0-599 GCF_001515625.1 Sinocyclocheilus rhinocerous
TATAAGTACACACTTTATTTTATAGCCATTCAGTGGTATCTACTTGAATCACAATGAGGTCGGCATGTACCACTGTGTTTGCTGTGACTCCCCTCTTTTTAGGTAAGAATTTTTAAAAACCTAAATCAAAATACAATTAAAATTGTGTCATTCTCTTCAAAGACATGTTGACACTTTTACAGTTATGAAGAGTCACAAAAGAACAAAATGATTCAAATTAATATTAAATCTATTAAATATGAAATAAATAGTAAAAATATATTATAAATCATAAATTAAAACCTGCAATTATAAATAAAATTTTGCCTTTGGCTCAGAAGCGAAATATGATTCAGGAACTGGTTGGCCGTCCTTCTGTGAGGCTCACGGGATATGGGAAAAAGACGAGAGTCACGCCAACATTGTCCGTCGTCCTGACAACTCACTTGGTAGCACAGGAACAGAGGTTATCTGCAAGCATGTGAGTGCAGGACAATGATGTCAGCCGGTTTAATCATTTTGTTGGCTTTTTCGGAAACCCTACTTTGTGCTGTTTGCTAACATACAATGTAAATAGTAAAATTTCCACTCTTCTTTTCAGGTTGCCAGATACCATTAAC
>NW_015761253.1:0-599 GCF_001515625.1 Sinocyclocheilus rhinocerous
ATTTATGAATGGCCATTTTTATCATTACTTTCAATTCATGTTTACATTCGTACTATAAAAGTGTCCTTAAACATCCTAAAGTTTTTCCTAAATTATTTATGCATTATGAATATAATATAATCTAATATAATCCATATATATTTATTATAAGTGTGAATGTTACATTAAATATAATGTATAACCATCTTTTAGTTGTGGTGTTGAACAGAAAATTGGTATTACTCTATCGAATTTCCCATATAGTACGAAATAATTTTTTTGTTTTTGTGCTGGATATGTTAGCTTAGTAGGCTAGTCAGTTAGCATGTTAACTGAAAACATAAATAAATAATTTAAATTGCATTATGCGCAACATTGTTCTGAAACTAGATGTACCTTCATGCAAAGAAAAAAATAAAGATGAAATGTTATATAAATCAGGCTAAACCCTCTGTAAAAACCTCCAGTATAGGGTCCCAGATAACGAATTGAGATTATAAAAACATTGTGGGAACGTTGTTTCGAAATGTTTCTAAAATGTTAAAATGTGCAGTTTTCTTGTCATGATTAGAATGTTATTTAAAGGAGACATATTATACCCCTTTTTACAATATGTAATA
>NW_015761254.1:0-599 GCF_001515625.1 Sinocyclocheilus rhinocerous
CACTTTTCCTTTACCCAGATCCTTAGACAGCTCACCCTCAGCCACAGTGCAGGGGGCGGAGCTCCTCTCCACACTCTCACTGTCCATGACGCTCTACCCCGAGGCGAGCTCTGTTGCCAGCTCTCGCACCTGGTCTGACGTCACAGAATTTGTCAATTTGTCAAATAAAATCAATAAATCCACCACAATGCAGACCAAAATTAAGTGGCATCCCTTCCACACATTCACAATGCAGAATGATTATTCTCGCACACACACACCCCAACAAACACCCCCACCCCCACCCCCAAAAATCACCCATAGACATCAATGGGAGACTATAAAAAATATAGAATTTTTTGTTACATAATTTGTCAAAAATGTCAGTTACAATGCAAAAAACACACAAAATCTGAAGGGGGTGACATCACAGCACATCCACGATGGAGAAAAAACACACACAACCCCCACCCCACCCCCCAAACCCATAAAACCCACTAGTAAGAAATTACAAATTTACATGACATGAGTGGCTATCTCTTACATAATTTGTCAAATAAAAATTAGCTACAATGCAGAACACACACAGAAATGATGGAGGGACACCACAGCACATCCAC
>NW_015761255.1:0-599 GCF_001515625.1 Sinocyclocheilus rhinocerous
TAGGTGGCGGCAAGTGTCATTATGAGTGAGTCATGAATCATTCATGCAACTGATTCATTCAAATATGTAGATTCATTCAGAAGCGAAGCACGTATGCCGTGTTGCACTGCAATGCTGTGTCTTTGTTTGGAACTGTTTGGAACTTCATAGACTGGCAATATGGTGTCATGTAAGTTACTTTCTGAATCTTTGACATAAGAAAGTAGTTTCACAATCCACACATGAAGGATTTTGTGACAGTCCTTGGTTTTTCCTTCCTTGCTTTCATCGTTTGTATATGTTGAATTGTATAATGCAATATTACTACGTCAATGACACGCTCTCTGTTGGTGTGATATTAGTCTGGATTTGAACCCAGGTGTCTTTCGTGGGTAAACAGCACTTTCCTATGTAAATGAAAACTAATTTCATTATTGCTATTTTATAATTTCTGACAATTTTATTAATTCTGAGATGTACCTACTAAAGCATGAAAAGTCAACAGTGATGTATATAACAATGTTTTCTCTGTTTGCATGCTCGTAAGCCCTCGGAACACAATGAACAGCTGAAGAGCATAAAAGTCTGAAGTTATATATCAAAACCTTACATTTTCATAA
>NW_015761256.1:0-599 GCF_001515625.1 Sinocyclocheilus rhinocerous
GAAATTTTAGTAGAAATCAGCAAAAACGCTGGCGGGGAAAGAGTTAATACAGATGCATTTAAAACATTGATTTAATTTCAAAACTCTCTCCGTCTGCACTGCCAATCTCAAGTGTTTCTTGTCCACACTGAAACATCAGAAAATGCTAAAATCATCTTCCTGCGCAAACATAAATTGTAATGAAAGCACTGGGATTATACCGAGAAACCAGACCATAAATTCATATATTAGCAAATCATCTCACCACTCACTTATTCAGCATCCCACGTATGGTCTAAAACACACCTGCCCTTATGTTTTGCCGCAGGACAGCAATTGCAAGTTACTAAATATAGCTGTGAAACTTCATCATCATATCCAGTGACCTTCAGGAACTCTTGATTCTGGATTAAAATATTCCAGCGCTGAAGAGTTTGGCTGCGTGATGTCATCGCTGTTTTCATGTTTATTAATGTTCGTTCGTGTATTGCGGGGATTCCCAGATGTTTTAGTCAGCCAAACCTCTTTGACATAAAGTATTTATATGAAATATCTCTGAGGAAGAGATAATAATATTTCAAATAAGTTAACATCATATTGGCATGTTCCCAGTTCGGTTA
>NW_015761257.1:0-599 GCF_001515625.1 Sinocyclocheilus rhinocerous
TCAGAAGTTCGTGGAAGATGACAATTTCAAGTAAGTAGGTCTCAAAGGTAA
Source organism: Sinocyclocheilus rhinocerous (assembly GCF_001515625.1). Lineage (NCBI taxonomy): Eukaryota > Metazoa > Chordata > Actinopteri > Cypriniformes > Cyprinidae > Sinocyclocheilus > Sinocyclocheilus rhinocerous. Next base: position 52 of record NW_015761257.1, read on the forward strand.
AATGCAAAGGGACTGTATTTAAAGCAGAGCTCCTGCTTCAAACAGCATGATGACTTCAGCAGGATGCATGGCACCGGCAGAGGCCCGAAGCGAGGGCGACCCGTTGCTCGGATGATTTAAGGATTAGCAAACAGGAAATGGCAGATGATTGCATTTGTGTTTTTCTGGTGGCGATATGACGGCTGATATCCCTAGGCATTTGACACTGGGAATTCACAGGTCGCTGCTTTTATAGGCAAACAACAGCGTGATTAGATTTTTTGGGAGGTCGGCACAGTGAGCAGCAAAGTCATCACATAAATGTGGTGAAACTGTAACCGCCTTTAGACGTTTTGATTGTGCCATTAAATAGTGTTTTACACAAATGTAATGTGTTTTTATTAAAATCACTGGGTGTTCTGTGAGTTCGAGCAATATTGCTTAAGCTCAGCAGGGTTTAGGCCGACTGTATCCAAACACATGGTGGAACCAACAGTCAGATGAGAAATAAATCCTTATATGCAGTTGTTCCAAACCATATAATTCACTTGGTTGTGGTGAAATATAAA
>NW_015761258.1:0-599 GCF_001515625.1 Sinocyclocheilus rhinocerous
TTACAGCGGTTTGTTAACACGGTTTCAGCTGATGAGCTTCACTACTGCACCATCCCACTAACAACTCCAATATCCCCACCTAGGTGCTGCAAATAACGTTTCAGATCTCTAATTAAACCTACATTTCCCAGAGGTTCCCTTCCCTGAATACAACGCCTCGGATGACTGCAACTGTTGTCAAATCTAACAAGTACGCATGTGCTCCGTTCCACCCAGACAACAGCCACTACGTCTGTTTCTCCCTCCCTCCCATTAATACTGTAATTCATTGAGAAGAGTCTATTACTGAAAGCACGACTAGTTTTCTCTGAGCACTTCAGACAACTAAAAAACCATCACACATCAACAAAATCAATTCTAAATGGATCTGCTGTAGTGATTATTCTTTACAAGTCCGACTCTAAATACGCCTGTGTGGCTGCACGGTAATCTGCCGGGCGGCTTTTAAGTGCACTCATTCGGTCACCTACTATGGAATAAATCCCTTTATCAGTAAAAAACACCTTTTTTGACGCAAGTCGTTCAACCTAAAAAACACTATTATGAACGAACCACAAGGAAGTCTGCATGCATTTAGGAGCTTCTCTCAATTCTCTTGT
>NW_015761259.1:0-599 GCF_001515625.1 Sinocyclocheilus rhinocerous
TAAATATTTTCAATATATACTGTATGTGTGTGTGTGTGTGTGTGTATATACAGTATATATATAATTTAATTTACTTAAATGTGAACACATATGCTTGAAGATCTGAAAAAAGTAAAGCATTAAAATGATCTGCCACCAAATGTGCTGTACCGCTATGAGCAAACCTGTACAAACACATACTGTATGATACAACACAGAAATATAGTGATGCTATTCCAAGTCCCAGAATAAAATGATTCTATTTTTCAATACAGTAATACAGTTGCATTACCCATATAACTACACAGTGCATTTGATACACTTCCTGCCTCTTACTGAATGGCTTTTAGCTCAAGCTGAAGCAGAGGAGGAGGGGTATTCTGTGGTACTTGCCAGACACCTCAGCGGTGAATGTGAGAGGGGAAAATACTACTGCCTTTAGCTGTGTAAAATGCTCTAGATGAGCAATTAATTATAATGTTTTGACATTACAAAGATCAAAGGTGGACTGCAGCATAATCAGTTTCGTTAGAAGTATGAGCAATATTATGATTTCTGGGGTTATTCTAAAGGTTGTTCTTGATGACATTAAAATATACACATGAATGTCATTTTTTTTT
>NW_015761260.1:0-599 GCF_001515625.1 Sinocyclocheilus rhinocerous
TTAGGGCCTTTCTGGACAACATGCACTGGTGAGCTTCAAGAGCATTTCCTTCTCGATTGTATAACCCACAGACCATGCTCGGTCACTTTTGGGTTATACTGTTTTATTGCCCCAATAAATGTCGGAAATAAGTGTTTGTTCGTAGATACAGGAAGCAATTCTTTCCTCCACGCATGTTTAGTGCTGTAAAAAGCTTTCACGTTCCATTTGTCTATTCTTCTCTTAAAGTCGCCTTACAAAAGAACGCAAACCATTGAGAAAATGGGAATGGTGCTCTTTTATATTAGTGTAATTGGTTTATTTCAGTTTTAGCCACAAATTGGTCAAAAGAGCCCCTTTTTCTGTAAATGGTTCGTTTTTATATATTACACATTTTTAATGTGTTTAATTAAACATTGCAAAACCTTTGTGCAGCTTGACTATGAACTATGTCTAAAATCGAAATCTAAAATTCCAGTAGCCTCTAATAGACTTCTAAAAATAATGCAATAGCCTGTATTTCTGTGGTTGTTAATGAAGTGAAGTCGTGCTTTTTTCTCTTTTAACGAATAAAAATGGCGGCGACCGAGTTGCTGCTGAAGCAAAGCAATAAACTCACA
>NW_015761261.1:0-599 GCF_001515625.1 Sinocyclocheilus rhinocerous
TTATTTTAGTACATCAATTTAAACTAAATGAAAATGAGAAATGTTTCATTGGCAGCTATGAAATAACTTCTTTTATTTCATTTAAATTTGAGTTCGGTTTAGCATTTTTTTTTTTGTTCAATTTTATTCGTTTTTGTTATTAAACCCGACTGTAGCTTTTATTAATGGTTCAATTTCATTTTTAGTTATTTTACTACATCAATTTAAAGTTTCTTATATATAAATACGACTTTTCTTTTTGTTGTGTTTTCATAATATTATTACTTTTTGTTTTTATTAAATATGCGTGTATAGATTTTATTAATTAATAGCAGTCATGATTAATAAAAAGCAAAAATTAATAAAAATGAGAAAAGCACAACATAAAATAAATGCTAAAACTCTAATTAAAATGTAATAAAATAAACAGTAAGTGAAATCAAATAAAACTTATTTCAGCTAGTTGCCAAGGAAACATTGGCAACATTTTAATTTAGTTTAACTTGATGTCCTAAAATAAATAAAACTGAAATTAAAATGTATAAATACTATATAGACATATTTAATAAAAACAAAAGCACAAAAAATGACAAAAATATTCAAATGAAATATATCAAATT
>NW_015761262.1:0-599 GCF_001515625.1 Sinocyclocheilus rhinocerous
TTTTCCTCACGCAACTGACTGAAATAGGTGGGTCAGCCAAACAAAAACAAAGGGATATCACCTACCTTTCTAAAAAACAACAACTTTTCTTTCTAACTACCTTTCTTTCTCCATGAATGCATCCAATTGCACAAATGAGAATGTTGCATATCAAGGCTGTTCTGGAATTTTCTGAAAATTTCTAACAGACCATTACATTCCTTCTAGCACGAGATGAGACATGAAAGACATGAAGATATTAAGGAAATAAAATGCTTTATTTTTAATTGGGTTATACAGGAAACACTGACTGAATGAATGAATGAATTAACTGTATAGCATAGGTGTAAACAACCCTCCCTGTAGAATAATTATCAATAATGAGTATAACAGCTAACTGAACAAGTTACCAGGCCTCACCTCAGCTAGGTATTTTGTTGTAATTATAACCTTGTAACCATTAAATAGTAGCTTACAGATAGAATTACAGATTTGGAAACATGATGCTTAGATAAGTTAATACGCTAATGCTGTTTTGTAAGTGCCATATTGCTTTGGTCTCAAGCTAGAAGTTGGTCTCATCTGGCACATCTGATCAATGTGAGTTGGTCAGAAGCCAG
>NW_015761263.1:0-599 GCF_001515625.1 Sinocyclocheilus rhinocerous
AAAAAACCTTTTCCTTTTCTATCTTTGTTTCCCCCTGTACTTCAGTGCTTAGTGATGTGCAGTGGGATTTTTTGATTTACGCCACTGCCATACCCTATGATTTTGTGAAATGCCGCCACTGCTTATGGTTATGACAAACTGTTAAGAAATATAAATATGCACATAATTGTAATGTACTTATATTAAACAGTACGCATTAAACAGTACAACCACTCTGTTAGCACCTGACATGGTAATTGAGGCCCAAATTAATCTCTGCCATGTTCAAATGCATCTTTTATCATACAAGCATGTTTTTCACTACTATGTGACGTTAGTGACAAAGGTTCTTTGTGCAGTTCTCTTGTTGATCACCACCATCCTGGAGGTCAGGATTTATCTGCACTGAGTTTACAGTTCATCATAAGAAACACTGCAACATTCCATAAACAAATAAGTAAGGTTGGGCGATATAATGGTAGACACAATAAAAAAAGTAGACATTTAGTTTAGATTTTTCATTTGTTTTTAAGCATTCTAGCGCAATAAGCAGTGAAAAGATCTCAATTTGGTACAGTGTGCACAGTCTGTAAAAAGTAGCATCTCATAACCTTGCTTAC
>NW_015761264.1:0-599 GCF_001515625.1 Sinocyclocheilus rhinocerous
ATATAAGAACAAAATCAGACCAGAATTATGAACCTGATTTTATACAATGATCAGATTTGTGTTCTGGAACTGAATGCAAATCTGTGCATATTTAATTAGCTAATGAATATTTTGCATTTTTAAACATAACATTTCAGAAATGCAAAGAATGTTTGCGATTCTCAACGTAATCAATCAACTAAATGGTGATGTATATTATTATGATTATGCATAATCTTGATGTCAATGGTAAGCTTGTTTCTCAGCATTCTTCAAAATATCTTTTGTGCCCAACAGAAGAAAGAAAGTCAAACAGGTTGATTTTTCTGACCTTGTTAGCAGATATTTGTTCTTAACCCTCTGGTGTTGTTCGTGTGACGGTCAAAAATTACAGATTTTTTTAGTTCAATGAAATGAATGTACTATATTTTATTTTGATAATGTTATTTGATATTTAGTATTTTTGGGTGATTTTAAGGTACTAAATTATATTTATGGAATAGTTATGATCTATTTATTAAAGAAGACACTTGACCAAGGCTGACAGATGAATGAATGAATCCAAATTTCACCAAAAGCTTCTGGACGTGATTCTAATACAAGTCAGACACTGAAGTGAG
>NW_015761265.1:0-599 GCF_001515625.1 Sinocyclocheilus rhinocerous
GAAAGGACCCAGAGGCTCCATACTCAGTAGAGACCCCCTATGGCTACCGTCTGGACCTGGACTTCCTCAAGTATGTCAATGATATTGAAAAGGGCAACACTATTAAGAAGGTGCCAGTGCAGCGGCGCCCACGTTATGGCTCGCTTCCACGTGGCTACGGATACACGGGCTCCTGGTGGACTTCCACTGAGTCACTCTGCTCCAACGCCAGCATGGACAGCCGTCACTCGTCGTACTCCTACTGTGCCCCTGGATTTCACAGCTCACAGCGACCCAACTTTAGTACGACACGCGTGGAGAAGACCTTGCTGGACGCTCGCCGCAAGCTGGAGGAGGAGAAGGATGGCTGTCGTTTCTCGAACCTGGGCAGCATGCACAGCAGCGTGGCAAGCTCCAACACCTCACTATCCAGTGCCCACAGCTTCAATCGTGCCCAGGGAGGTGGCTCCTATACGCCAATGAGCTCTGGCTTGTCCACACCCGTCTCACCGACGCCCGCCCATCTGCAGCACGTACGGGAGCAGATGGCCGTCGCCCTGCGGAAGATCCGGGAGCTGGAGGAGCAGGTGAAGACCATCCCGGTGCTGCAAGTGAAGATC
>NW_015761266.1:0-599 GCF_001515625.1 Sinocyclocheilus rhinocerous
GAAGACAGAATAAAATTGTGTAAATCGCAAATTAAGTTTTCACATCTCCGAATTTGCAAGTCAGACACAAGGAAGAAAAAAAATCAAACTCATTCTGTTTTTATTTATGTGGATGATTCATAACTATGAATTATTGCATGCTTGTGTGTATTCTGTCCATGTGTTTGTTTATTAATGAAAAAGACTGTAAATGAATTGTTTTCTTTGATTGGATGAAGCGGTCTTGCATCATGTGTGTGTTGGAATGAGTGATTTTCTGTCGGCATGTCGCTCAAGGCTTTGATAATTGAGGCCCTCATTAAGCTCGTTAGCGCTCTGCTGTATGAGTGGATCTCAGCGCTTAATTACAGCTCGTTAGGAGAATGCCAGTCAGAGGCATGATGTGGTGTGACATCTGAGCGGACAGGAGATCTGCTACCCAGCATCACTCAACACAACCAGACACGCACATTCAGTACTTAACATCACTTAACACATACACATCTTCCTGTACTAAACACTAATGAGACAAATACTAAGCCAGCATGTGTGTATATTGTGTGTAATTATACTATTATATATTTTTATTTTTATCAAACATTTTTAGTTATTTAAATTAT
>NW_015761267.1:0-599 GCF_001515625.1 Sinocyclocheilus rhinocerous
AAACTAGCCTATTACACAGGGCTCCCTTATTAGTCAACGAGATGTTCAGACAAATCACAGACAAGTGGATTTTTAAAATACAGTTTTGCACATCCCTACTTTCTAGACAAAAATAGAAGTAGCCTCAGAGGTAAACAGTCTGAGGATGTTCCTTGGGTTTTTATTCCTCCACTAACCTTTTTTCTCTTCAAAAAACCAATTACTGTGATCTAATGAGGCAGTCTTCCACCCTTCAAAGAATTAAAAAGAGGCTTTTTGCTTAATGTGCTCTAAAGATGGCTGAAGGGTCAACGTATCTGACCTCAATCAGTACAGCCCAAACAACACACACATCTCAAACTCATTAACATCAGATTCTGGTTCAATCGCACCACAAGCTTATGTCACGGCCCATACCAACACTTACACAAGAAAACCACAGAGAAAAATACAAACTTCAGCTCAAAACGCAAAACAAAGGCTATACCATCAACAAGAAAATGCCAACAAAATCATGTCAGCAGCACCCAGTGGAGAAAGTACACTACTTTGATACAGCACTTATTAGGCTTGCGGCGATAGACGGTGTTGACGGTTATACCGGTGTTAAGCCGCAACAC
>NW_015761268.1:0-600 GCF_001515625.1 Sinocyclocheilus rhinocerous
AAAAAATTGAAATAGAACTGGGATTGGGATATGGATTAGTGTGAATATTAAATAAAACAAAAAAAACTAAAAAAAATAATAGTTTTTTTATTAGTAATACTTTTTTGTTGTTGTTTGTTATTATTTTTAAATGTTTTTTTTTTTACAGTGAAATATTACAATAATTATATTTTTTTGTTTAATATTTTAGTACTTAGTTATTTAGTATATTGTTTAGTCATTATTTTATTTAATATTATTGTTATTTACATTTACTTTACATTTATGCATTCACTTAAAAAAGAGGAACACAGCAATTTGTCAAAGAGCCAACAATATTCGTATTATAGCCAACACTATTAGTAACTTTATAGCCATATTGATATATGATCTCAACTTTTTGGCCAAATTGTGCAGCCCAGCAAACAAGCAATTTTTTTTTCAAATTACGCAGCTTTAATATTTGTATTGTGCTGTAGGTGATGAGTGGCAAAAAGCAAACAAATAATAACAGATAATAAATGTTGGCGTATCCATCATATACTCCAAAACTTATTTCTTTTCCTCCTTCGTAATGTGTTTCCCAGCCAATAAGCTGCAGTTACGGCTAAGAGATGTGAC
>NW_015761269.1:0-599 GCF_001515625.1 Sinocyclocheilus rhinocerous
TGCAGGTGCTCAGAATTCAGGTGAGAGGGATCGTTGTGATTGGGTAGTGGTGGAGCCTGGCCGATCTGTTACATACACATAACAATATACAATACAAAACCGAATAGTTACATTTAATTTTTTTTTAAACATTAAATGTTGTTTTTACAAAATCACAATAAGTATTTTGCTATTAAAAAAAAAAACTACAAAAAAACTTTTAACTAAGTTATTTTAATTAGATCTTAAGTCTAGTGAAAACTTATGGGATTTCTTAGTAAATTCTGAAGTGACAAACCACTTATATCTTTGCCTTGATTCATTTTCTAACATAAACCATTCATTTTTATATCTAATACACTGTATTAAAACATGCTCCGCTGTCTCTGGGTGTTTACATGTGCTACAGAATCCTGCATCATGTTTTCCATATGTAAACATCGATTGCTGTATGTGGTGTTTCGGAGACGAGAGATACCGAATCTTCCCTTTTATTAGCACAAACCACTCTCCTATGTCCTTGTTTTACTCAGTCCATTTTAATTGTAATTTTGGCCGCTTCTGATATTGATCAAACCATAGATATTACCTGAGAAGTTCAAGTAAATACGCTAGAAATC
>NW_015761270.1:0-600 GCF_001515625.1 Sinocyclocheilus rhinocerous
AAAGTCGTGTTATTTATACGCAGATTGATGAGAACGGGTTGGAATAGTAGAGTGATTACACCTGCAGCATCATTCTGTCTTCAAAGATTAAAATCTTACGCAATGATTTGTTTTTTTGAATCACAAAAAAATATATTATGTTCCACAAGTGTGTACTGTAAAACTATTAGTTAACCTCGCTTTGCCTCTCTTTGCCTTTGTGGACTGGAGTTCCTGAGGAGATTCTGTCTGCTAATGTTTGTGCCTGACATTTCACAGGGGTCCTAATGGGACAAACCACACACACAATATGTGATATGGGGAGCAGATGCCCTCAAAAGAAAATATCTGCAAATCACCCGACTAGAATGACATATTTCACCTATAATTAATATTAATAATTTGAACACTACAAGAGAAAAAAAATTATGAGACAATTTTGGGGTTGATTTCATCTCTGTACATACATGTTTTTAATTTTGTTTATAGAAACAAATATATCCACTAAAAGGGTTTCAAACATTTAGGCCTGGTTTCACAGTGAGGGCTTAAGGCCCCGATATACTACTGAAAACAAAGTTCTTTTTCGTTCTTCGTTTAGGGGTAAAACGAAGTTCGAAA
>NW_015761271.1:0-599 GCF_001515625.1 Sinocyclocheilus rhinocerous
GAAGATTGTCATTTACTCACCCTAGTGGCATTCCAAACCTTGATGACTTTCTTTTGTGGAACAAAAAGAGGATATTTTGAGGAATGTTGGTAAACAAGCAGTTTCAGTTCCCATTGACTTTCACTGTATGGACAAAAATACAATTGAAGTCAATGTGAACCGAAACTGTTTGGTTACCAACATTCTTCAAAATGTCTTATTTTCTGTTACTCAGCAGAAAAAAGTCATACAGGGTTCGGATTGACATGAGGGTGAGTAAATGACAAAATATTCATTTTTGGCTGGACTATCCCTTATTCAAATCCTGTCATGTGATATGTAGGCTCATGAGGCGTGCGGCCCCATGGAGATCGACTCTGCCCTTATTGCTGTGCAGACGCTTAAGAATGAACTCCACGATGCAAAAATGGCAGCTTCCGAGGGACAGCTGAAACCTTTACCTGGGGAATCAGTGAGTTGAGACCCATTTAATATCAATGATACTATGATTATTTTATAATTGAAAAAAAATATACTTTAAACATAGACATACTGATATTGCGAATTATGCATTAATTTGATGTCATTTAATTTTTGTGGTTTAGTTGGAAAAATGCACT
>NW_015761272.1:0-600 GCF_001515625.1 Sinocyclocheilus rhinocerous
AACTACAGACGTTGCATCCATCGATTCCGCCATGTTTCTCATTGAAAAAGTATGATGTTTACAAATAAAAAGTATGATGTTTACAAATAAAACATCCATATTTCCATTCCGAAGATAACTGTTTTCCAGGTTGAAACATCCAACATAAATCTATACGAATATTCAGGTGAGGTAACCGGTTTTATGATAACTTGCAAACCACTCCATTAACATGACGAGCTGCACCTCAAAATACATGTTCGATGGAAACATTGTGCAATATGATCGAGTTTGTAGCTTAATTAATCTGAAATAGTTTGACCTCTGCAATTCAGTTAGGTTTCTATGCATACGTTTCAATGTGTTTCTATCATTAACTCAACACGTCCAGGCTTTATGTGTGATGCATCTTCAGTCAATATGACAATATATTTGATGCACACAGTCTTGTCTCAACCAGTACAATCTCTGTAAAGAAACGAGCACACTGCTGGAGTCTGAAGGCATATTTATGATGCTGGATTAAAGTTCATTCTATGCAGAAATGACCAGAGGAAGAACTAGCAGGTGGTTTTAATGACTGCATAAATTGTTTGCATCTGTTGTCGCTGTACAGTGTAA
>NW_015761273.1:0-600 GCF_001515625.1 Sinocyclocheilus rhinocerous
ATTTATAGGTCACTTTTTCAAAACTCTTCACACAGTGAGCACAACTGCAGTCTATGTGGGCTAAACTGGGGATCGTTTTGGAACAAAATACAAGATGACTACATCTTTCAAATTACATAATTTCTCACTTAGACAAAACAGCCACCACCAAAACAGTACAGTACAGGTCAGTGGAGATGGGGAATGTGCACTAGTGTTCTCAGATAAATGTTTCGTAGGTTAGAAACTATTGAGAAACAACTTTCATTTATTTAGCTTTTTCTTTATCACCATTTATAAATACAGTTCCATGTCATTTACACTTAAATAAGGTGGAACTTTATAAGCACAGACTGGATAAGTGATGTCTGTAAAAACACAGAGATGTGTGTGTGCACTGCCTTTATGCTTTGCTTTCACATGTAATTTACCTATAAAAATCTATCTAAATATATTGATCATCTGTCTGATACAGTATACAGTACAGGTCAGTGGTGGAGGGGAATGTGCACCAGTGATCTCAGTTAAATGTTTCGTAGATAAGAAACTACTGAGAAACAAGTTGAACAAACTGGATTTCCTACAATACCATCTGATTGAAACAACATTTTCAAAAGCACA
>NW_015761274.1:0-600 GCF_001515625.1 Sinocyclocheilus rhinocerous
TGGCCATTTAGTAAAAACAAACACACTTGACTTATTACCTTTCTGTTTGTGTTACAGATAAAAATCTGCCAAACAGCTCGAGTGTGGAGGTGGACATGACTCCACAGATGAATGGCACCGCTGGACAGGACGGAGATACAGTGAGTCGTTCACGCTAAAATAAAACACACATGCACCAGGGTTATAATCGTTATCTAAAAAAATACAAAAAGCACTCTAAATATTATTTATTTAATTGAAGCAGGTGATTAAACAATATAGCAAATGTTTCGGCTGTCAACCAGTCAATTCACTGCTTCTCAGGAATTAGCTTTACAAGCTTTACAGAATTCTCTGAAATAAACTTGAATTGAATTGAATATACAAAGCAATGAGTATGATCTTGTGTTTATAATAAAACAGTCAGTCCACACACTGCAGTTCAATTCTATCTGAAACAAATAATAATAATGGCAACAATGACAATGTCAGGCAAAAATGCAGTTCATAAATATTATGTCCAAGAAAGAAAGGGGAAAAAATCACAAAAAAGATGAGAGATTAAAATCCTCATTTAAGTCTAAAAGAGACATTAGGTGCGTTCGACTTCATGCGGCGCCG
>NW_015761275.1:0-600 GCF_001515625.1 Sinocyclocheilus rhinocerous
AAAATTAACTCATCAATGGCAGTGTTATTTTTAGTGTCATTAATGTGCTATTGTAGTTTTTATTCATATTTTGAATTAGTTATTATTTTTATGTTTTCCTTTTTAGTTACTAGTTTGTTTTTAGTTGCATTTTAGTCATTTTGTTGTGTTTTTGTCATTTTTTAAAAAATATTTTTTGTTCATTTTTATTAATTTGTCATTTTAAAAATATATATATGCGTATACTTTTTATCAATTATTTTTTAATTAGGGAATTTTGGCAATTTTGTTTTGTTTTTGTCACTTAAAATATGCACATATATTTTAATTAATTTATATTAATGTTTTGAATTAGTTTTTATTTTATATTTTCCTCTTTCATTTTAATTAGGTAATTTTTTTTTCTTCATTTTCTTTGTTTTTTTTTATGTCCGTGTAGTTTTTATAATTTTTTATTAATATTTTGAATTAGGTTTTATTTGTATATTTTCTGTTTTTATTTTTAGTTAATTTTGATTTTGTTGTGTTGATGTTTTTTTAAATGTCTATATAGTTTTTATTTATTTATTTTATTCTATATTTTAAATTAGGTTTTATATTTATATATTATATATTATATAA
>NW_015761276.1:0-600 GCF_001515625.1 Sinocyclocheilus rhinocerous
TTAAGTAAGTTGAAGTACTAAAATGTCTAAAACTGAAATAAAAATTAATTACAGCAAAAAAACTAATAAATATTAACAAAAAACAATAACTTTAAAAATGTTAAATACTTTTTAATAAAGCATTTTCTGTGAAGAGTGTTGTTATTGTTAACTAAAACTTAAAAATCATTTTCGTTAATTGAAATAAAGCTTAAAAATATAAATATTAGATGAAAAAACTTTTAGAAACTCAAAGGAAAAACTGAAAATTTGTTTAAGTTAATTGGAGCACTAAAATGACTAAACCTAAAAATGAAATAAAAAGAAATTAAAGCTAAAAAGAAAACAAACACTAACAAAAATGTCAAGTCCACTTAAAATGAAGATATAAAAATAAAAGCTAATTCAAAATATCAATAGATATTATATATAAATAATTCAAAAATAACTCCGATTGTTAACACGGAATTATGGCTTCTACAGAATGGCAAGTCTGTCTAGAAAAGTAGGGTGGGAAAAGTCATTTGTGCTACTTTTGTCATTGAAATGGTAAATTTGTCCTAAATTACCTTAATTCCCCCTATATATACACATTTGGCAAGCAATCAACTGATTAGGGGG
>NW_015761277.1:0-600 GCF_001515625.1 Sinocyclocheilus rhinocerous
AATGATTTGTTCAAAAGAACCGATTCGAACGTCTCGTCATTAGCGCACTGAATCACCGCTCAGACGCACAAACAGAGATTTTGAGCGGTCATGTGGTCATTTAATCCCATCACAATAGAGCCCAAACTGATGAAAGTGACTACAGGGTAAAACAAGGATTCAGTCTCAATAACAATACATCGCTCTCATGTTAAAACAAGACTAATATTAAAACCTTTTGGAAACTCGTGTTTTGTGTAACTAAAAGAAACAATTAAATGGTCCAAAGATCGCGCGCACTGCAGCACCAGTGCTGTCACCATGACAACATTAATGCTCGCACAGTCAGATGTGCGCGAGAGAGAAGAGTGAGGCAAACACACAGCAGACTCCTACAAACTCACATCCTCAGTGTGGGGATTTCTCTACAGTACACTACAAGGAGACTGACTGAGACAGCGATGAACCCAGGTAGACATTTGATTTGTGTTAAGACTAGTAGGCAGCCTGTTTAATGTTTGATAGAAAGGTTTTTTAAAAATTTCAGAAAAACTTTATTCAAAACAACACCACTATTGCAACATAGTTTTAATAATGCAGTCTTCATATGCCTACCATATA
>NW_015761278.1:0-600 GCF_001515625.1 Sinocyclocheilus rhinocerous
TTAACATTCAAACTACAAAAAGCATTGTTCATAAATATTAAATCAATATATTAGTATTGAGAAATTATTTAAAAATAGTATATTATTTCATTATGTTAATGACTATATTTAATTAAAATTATATTAAAATTATATTTCTTATTAGCATTCCAACTACAGCAGGAAGGTGCAAATGTGTGACTCCATTTTCATATTAGTCTTCTTTATAATCAAGTGCATCCATCTAAAACACCAGGACCAGGGTACAGAGAGACACACAACTTAGTTTGAGTTATAAAGCTGAGCAATGTCAGTATAATAAAGATTAAACTCATTAAACTCACCTGGTATGTCCATCAAGTCATCCAAGTTGGGCTGTAATGGAGTCAAGCCGGGCTGGATCATATCTGCATTACTGGTGTACACTGAGACGACAGCAGTGACATGGACTGTAAGGATGTGTGTGTTTAACACTGCTCTGTTTGGAGCATTTATTCTCTTAAAGTTCCTTGTTTGAGGGTGTGGTGTCCTTCCTGAATATATTTTATAAACTCACGTGACTAAATTCTCCATCTCTAAATTCATGTCTCATTCATGAAATCTTAAATTAAAACACTTTAA
>NW_015761279.1:0-600 GCF_001515625.1 Sinocyclocheilus rhinocerous
AATACAGGAGTTTGACAGGAAAGAGAATAACACAAAACAGATTATGACCCTTTAAGGTAATTTATTATTGTATTTAGTATTTTCTATTGATAAGGAGGATTAGTGAAAATAATGACAAACTAATCTTGTGCCGTCCAGTAATGTTTATGACGCAGCTACAGATGTCAACAGTTTAAATTATGACAATATTAAATTGTTTACATTTATTTAAAAGTCAAAATATGTATTATTCCTTCTTATAGAGACTGTTTGATTTAGTTTACCCCTAAATGTTAATTAATGCATCAACTATCAAACATGTACTAACATGTAGTTCAGGATGCGTTATTCATGCATGAATCCTTATGACTCCAGTCGTAGTTAAGGATAGCTCTTGATTGATTCACAATTAGCTCATGTCTTCACTAATCATGAGTTCACGTTGAAGTAAGTATTAATTCAGGTATTAGTACATGATTATTCATGAACTATTATTGTTGTAAAGTGTTACCAGCCAGCGGCAGGTCTTGACACTCATATTCTGAATTCAACAGTGATTAGGACACCTGTCATGTCTTCAGGAACAGCAGTGACAATAGCCACTGAAGATGATGTCATCAG
>NW_015761280.1:0-600 GCF_001515625.1 Sinocyclocheilus rhinocerous
GTGCACTTGGATGGGTTAAATGCAGAGCACAAATTCCAAGTATGGTACGTCACTTCACTTTCACTTTTTTTCACTTTCATAAAATGTGTAATGGAAAGTTCAGTGAGGAGGAAATCTGAGAGCAAAGCTGCTCTGACATTAGGAATCATTGTCACAGTTTTGCTGGATTATTTACTGTAGCTGTTCTATATCAATAATCTCTTCCACAATCATAAATCTTTTAACATGGGTTGTGTATATCAATTCAGGTCTAAATCCTCTCATCTCTGTTTTTTTGTTTGTTTGTTTGTTTGTGTGTGAACCCATTTTTTGCCTGACATCGGGCCTGCAAAGACCCGTTGTCCCACACTATGCTTTATTTTAGTCTTGGTTTAAAAATACAGTTAAACACATCTTAAGTCAGCCAGCATCCTCCCTGGTCAATATTTTTACCAAACATCACTTGTAATTAAACTGGAACTAAGCAAGCTAAGCAAACTTCTTTGAACACAAAGTAAAATGAAGTGACAAAATGTTCAGTTGTTTTCCTGCCAACAATGTTTCTTTATCAAAATGAAAAAATATGTAATTTCTTTGCTTACTGGTCCAATAATAATACTG
>NW_015761281.1:0-592 GCF_001515625.1 Sinocyclocheilus rhinocerous
TGTGTGTGTGTGTGTGTGTGTGTGTGTGTGATGCAGGGTTATTATAGTTAACTGAAACTAAAAGTAAAATCATTAAAAAAAAAAAATTCACTACTTGTAATAAATGAATGTTAATGTTAATAAAATAATAAAATAAATGTAGATTTTTAAAATTGTGTTTTCTCATTTTTGTTTGGTTTAACTTGTTCTAAAAGAATTAAACCTAAAACTGAAAAAAAAAAAATATACAGATATTTGAAAAAGCTTAAAATTACTAATACTTTAAAATTAAAATGGAAAACATAAGAAAAAAACGAATTAAAAATATAAATTATAATATTATCTAAATCCGGCAAAATCTGTGGGTGTCCTCGAAAGGAAATGTGAATTTTAAAGTTTTTACCTTTCTTTTTTTTTATATCTATAAAATACAAAACATTGAAGTTTTATCGATATTGTTGGTCTGCAGTCATTGCTATTAGCCTTACATAAAAACAATAGAGGTGCATGACATGTCCTCATTTAGTGTGTGTGTGATATTTAAAACACAGGATGAAGGCAGGCCGTATGGTTTGCTCTCACTAAAGCTCATTTTAATTTGATCTGAAGTGGA
>NW_015761282.1:0-600 GCF_001515625.1 Sinocyclocheilus rhinocerous
TGCTGAAAATGAACGATTAACACATTTTTCATCAGCATTTACATATTTACTTATTTAACACATTCTTTGATTTATAATGTGGCCTTAGTTCAAATAATGGCAAAATTTGGACAGCAGTTGTTTTTTCTTTTCCCCAACATGCTGTAAGAAAGAGCAATAGCGCACTCTAGAGGTTGACAAACGGAAAACACAAACTCTATTTATTTTAGACCCAGTGTTGTTGCACCAAAATCTGGTCGGTCTGACTGTGAAACTCCCTTTCTCTGGTGTCTGTGAATCTGAGCTGTTTAGCCCATGTGGAGAGGAGTGTGATCACATTGCACTCCTCGTGTTCTTCACCCGTCCGTTCATTCTGTCCATCTCATCTGCTGCCAGAAGGGAAGCATGTTTAAAGCTTTTAAATACATTTCTAAACATTTTGTTGCTTATAATCATTAAGTTAACTACATCGTAGACTGGATAAGATACTATGTGACCTACCTAAGTGGTTATGAATATATGTGTGGAAAATTAATGCAGAACAGTTCATGTCCATCCAATCACATACTGCTTGCATGCATGGGTCTGTGAAAATGGTGTTGCTGGGCAACCCATCCACAG
>NW_015761283.1:0-599 GCF_001515625.1 Sinocyclocheilus rhinocerous
GTATATTTACCATAGGCTATATAGGCCTAATAGATGATTGTACAAAATTAATTAAATACTTTTTTGAAAGGGAGAACAGCAATTTAACAAGTATTAAAGAGAATGTAATAATAATAATAATGATTTAGGTAACGATAGGCACCTATCTGATGTTATTTACAGTGATTTGTGTGGTTTTCTCAAGTAAATCAGCTTTGCACAGATGGGTGTTACTTCTTGCATTCTCATGTCCCAACTCCCTAGGGTTGATTTTTATTAAAACTATACATATTTAAACTTTTAAAAAATGTTGTTACATGGAAATGACATTAAAACTGTCTTGGAAATGACAAGTTAAAACTCTCTTGGAAATGTTCTACCTTTATAATTTACTTTAAAATGTTTTTTTTTTAGACTATAGTAATTTTTATTTTTATTTTTTACTTTTGTCTTGGACCCAGATTTTCAGTCTTCTATCAACTATTAAAATCCATTAAAATAAATAATATATGTTACAAATTATGACAATTTAAATAGAAACTGAAATAAACATATTTATCATAAACATATAACTAAATTGTAAGTCGCTTTGGATAAAAGCGTCTGCTAAATGACTAAAT
>NW_015761284.1:0-600 GCF_001515625.1 Sinocyclocheilus rhinocerous
TTTTTTTATATCTGTGTGTAACATGACAAGTGTCTTAATTACAACTTAATTACCCTATGGCAGCAGTAAAAATATACTTTCGCAATCTCCATTCAGTTTATAATGCAAAAATACTTTAACATTTATTTGCTGAGCATAATTCAAACATTAACCATCAAGTTCAAGAAATAAAATGGCACTATTAGCTACTAGCATTTGTCACTGACAAATTTCCAATGCTATTTTCTTGTTCACGCCATCACTGGGTGCTTTTCAAAACAAGTGCTTTTCATAATCAAGGCTAAGTACCGCTGTTATAACTCTACACACTCAGTTCCTGTATACAAACCTGGTCGACCGTGCATATGAGACCAAAGGCAATCACATTGTATATTGACCTGTCCAGCGCAGTGCAATTTACTTACACACAAACAGCTTCCCGAAGCACTAGCTTCAGGCTAACATACTGTAAAAGTTCCCACAAGACCCCTTCACTGAAGGTGGTGGAAACAAAGCACTCTTTGAGGCCCCCAATGAGGATGTTTATGATTTTAAGCAATCATATTCCGAGCCCAAGTTTCTAATACCTTCAGATCAAATTAAATGCGTGATACACTTCTT
>NW_015761285.1:0-600 GCF_001515625.1 Sinocyclocheilus rhinocerous
AAGAATAAATGTGATGCTGTCATAGTGTGTAATGGGCCCAGTAATAGCAGACTGCAGACTGCATAATGATGATCTTTCTCAAGTAAAACCTCACAAAAAAGTCTCGCTTTCATTGTTGTTCTTGCATTTAGCACCACATTGTAGAAAAGAAGAAGTGACAAACTACTTCTAAATGTGAGCTTTTGTATAACAAGGGGTTGTAAAGAGACTCTTGCACCATTTTAAGGATGTTCAAAAACAGTCATGCACATACATGCAGTGACAGATTGTCTTATCTTTGCATGTCGCTATAAATCCAAATCTTCAAATTGTCCAAAAGTATGGGATTGAGGTGATTTCCCACTCTGTCTCTAGAGTATCCAGATTTTCCTTGCATCTGGGAAAGGCTGCCATGTTTCAAAAGCTCCCATTTCTTCCATCAGTCAAACAAAAACAATATCTCAAAAGAATCAATCCACAAATGACAAGCCAAATTGCTGAAAAAAAGCTACATTTCCAGGAATCTACGGCTCTGAAACGAGTTTAGGACTTGGCCCAGACATAAGGCAATGAAGTCAACCAAAATTACCCAGCAATCATGGCAAGCTCTCTGGATATTAG
>NW_015761286.1:0-600 GCF_001515625.1 Sinocyclocheilus rhinocerous
ACAAAATACAGTACAAGCTATCAGAATTTCAATTCATCTTTCATCTTCACCTTTTGGCAATATAAATATCAGCAACTGCACCAAATTACTTGTTTTTGCTCAGTTTAGTCCTCTAAATAAAACAGGTGTTTTTTTTCCTCCTTGAGTTTGAGCTCCATATTCCCGCTATATCTGAGCCATAAAATCCTGGTGTATCAAATGATACTATAGATTCAATAAACTATTCTATTTCATATGTCAGGCTTTGCAGGTTTAAATGTGACATTTTACCCAATGTTTGTGTGTATTTTTATGCTTATTAGGCTATTGTATTCTTAGCTACTGAAATCAAATGTGAGTCGAATTCCCTGCATTTTACTCAAAAAACTCTATTTGGTTGATGCATGGAGTTGCTGCTTTGCTGCTCATTGCCAGGTCTGTTTGCAGTTACTTTCCAATTGATTTTCTCTTCCTCAGGAAAACAAGTGTCAGAGTCTCAGTATGTTTGGTCTGTTCATTCATGATCTCTGATCCACACTGCATGAAAGGTCCAGTCAGCCGGCTCTGTTCCAGTCATGAGTCTGATGATTGGGCTTTGTAAAGCTGAGTGGCATATTGTGA
>NW_015761287.1:0-600 GCF_001515625.1 Sinocyclocheilus rhinocerous
TCATTCTGACGGCACCCATTCACTGCAGTGGATTCATTGGTGAGCGACTGATGTAATGCTGAATTTCTCCAAATCTGTTTTGATTAAGAAACAAACTCATCAACACCAGTTTGAGGGTGAGCAAATTCAGCAAGTTTTCATTTTTAGGAGAAGTATTCTGTTAATAAATACTGTAATATTATATAAATAATACTAAAATAACACTGAGAAACAACCAGGCAATCAAGCCTTGAAAAGTACTGTATGACAGTGCTGTGAAACCCTGAGAAGCAGAAACATGCTAGAATTATCATCAAACATGCCAACAGATTAGTTACAGCCATCCTCAAATCACTAGTGTTCCCCACTTTATTAATGAGGAGGAGTAGATTCTGCTAAGATATGCACATAACCTTCATAAATATGCAAAGAGAGGTGAGAAAGACAGGATGTAAAATAATGCATGAAATTGAAGCTGGATATGATCATTACAAGGGCAAAAAAAAAAACAGACACTCAACCTCTATTCTTTAATGTCAGATATATGATGTCTGGCTTGTGTCTGGGACTTTAATATTATTCAATCATTCTATCTGTCAATCATCAGAGGTTTGGTAGGAA
>NW_015761288.1:0-600 GCF_001515625.1 Sinocyclocheilus rhinocerous
CAACGCCACGCCCATGGGGTCGATGTTGCTACAAGAGTCGCGAGCAACACTTTCACGCGTGTACTGCTGCACGCGACAGGCGCGTGGGAGCCTCAAAGCCACTACCGAGAGCCGAAAGCACAGCAGAGCGAAAGACCAAACGATTACATGCGTTCGGATATCCAAAGCCTGTTTTCATTTGCCGTCGCTAAGTGTAATGCGATGACTCGAGCTGAAACGGGTTATTGGGACAGCAATATTTTGTTATATATTTCATCCCACAGGTTATCAGGAAGTTTGACGTAAGAGTTTTAAATCTCGCATTTTTAAAGAGGATTTAAGGAAAGCGTCGCGCAATGTTGCGCTGCTTAGAATTTAACGTCGTTCGCACCGATTATTGTCAGAATGCGCGTGATTTTCTTAAGGATAACTTAATATTTTCAAATGTAGATAGTATAGCCAATACGTCCATTTATGTTATGATTCAGTGTTTTGAATATTGTCATCAAAGATCTTAGACGACAGTAGCCTATATGTGGGTAAGATGTGACTCTTTGGGATCTGCTGGTGGTGTTAATGAGCTGGAGACGGGAGGAATTGTGCAGCTGCAGTGAGCTGGAA
>NW_015761289.1:0-600 GCF_001515625.1 Sinocyclocheilus rhinocerous
CTGAATACATTAACACACACACACACACAAACTGAACACATTATATAGACTTTCTGTCTGGTTGACTGTTCTCAAGCAGCTATTAGCAGTGTTCATTGTGAATGTTATTTATTTTATTTGTATTTATTTATTTTTATTTATTTATTTTTTTCCAATATTTGTTTCATGGGGGATGCAAATGCCTGAAACTAAGAATCCAACTAAATGGAAGGGATGATTTGCAAGACTATAATAGATAGAGAGTTTTAATCTTCTAAAAAAGGTTGTGTTACACATGACAAACGAACACTACTCTTGTTGACCCATATGTAAAAATCCAGTGATGGGAAAATATAATGATTTTCTTGTTTGATTGATTGATTGATATATTGAGTTTTTGGTTGGTTAAATAATTTGTTTGTTTTTTTCCACAATTATTTTTGTGCTTTTGCTTTCTCACAGAACAAAGTCAAAACAAAGAATTAATGACAGAATGTTTGAATTCTTAGTGATTTTGTTTTAGATATAAAAAAAAAAAAAAAGTTAGATTCTGGCAGGAGATGCTTCAACAGACTCTTACGATTGCTTAAGCACAATTTTGAAAACAGGGCCCGGTTTGTC
>NW_015761290.1:0-600 GCF_001515625.1 Sinocyclocheilus rhinocerous
TCATAATCCTTATTTCATAATGCTACATCTCACCCCCAGGGTAAGATACAACTAACCCGGACTATGGGGTGAATTGTAACATTTCAATCCTCATGTTTAAAAAAAAAACCCCGAAAGAACAAACAGAAAGAAATTTCTGTTTGTGCTGCAAATATTACAGCTGCGTCATGTAATAGCAGACACTTGTAACTAGTTTGTACCACATTTTGAATGCACTGGTTACAAAGACCAGATACAAATTGAAATGTCAAAAATTTAACAACCATCCTCGGTCTCCCGGTTACCTCACCTTAATATGTCCGTATATTTGTGTTAGATGTTAACTTTGGAATGGAAATATGGATATTTTATTTGTAAACATCATACCGCAGTTACTGAAAACTAGCGAGCTAAGCCGGTAGTCGTGTAAACAACGAAGACGCGAAAAGCGGAGGAACACACAAACCGATTCAATTGAGTCATTTACTCCGGAACCGCTCCGATTGATTCAAACTCGTGACTTCGATCATTCACTTCAAGCGATTCACTAGCAAAAAACAGATCCAACGAGTTTTTTATTTTCATTTTCGACATCGCCTGAATGATTTTAAAAAGCGATTT
>NW_015761291.1:0-600 GCF_001515625.1 Sinocyclocheilus rhinocerous
ACTTGGCTCAAAAATCTGAGGGGGCACGTGCCCCCTTGGTTTGAATGGGCACGATGCCTCTGATCCCAGTGGAACAAGTTAAGGTAGCCTATCATTTAATATAGAGAAAAAAAGGACCTGCACTTAACATTCTAAATCACCATCCAACAGAAAATAAAGATGAGCATTGTTGACTAAAGTAAATTGGTTATTGTTCTTATTATTTACTGTGCAGTTGATATAATGTTTCCTACTTTTACACAGCAGATGAAATATTTCATTTGAAATATACTCTTGTATAATAACAACACAGCATTGAAAAAAAATATAAATTACATAACATAGGGGAGAAATAGGTCTAAATAGGGGAGATATCTTGGAAAATATCCATCTGGTTCTATAAAATGACTGCTATGCTCCAGGTGTAGGCTAAACCACACTATGGAATTAGATTGACCTGTATTCACGTGCATTGTAAAAAATTATTGCTGTGATTAGTCATCATCACAACTTAAAATTCAAAAGTAGAATAAGTAATAATGTGTTGTTTTAATTTAAATGTTCGTGCTTGACTTATATTTAAAGCTGCAGTCCGTAACTTCTTTTGGTTAAAAATGATCC
>NW_015761292.1:0-599 GCF_001515625.1 Sinocyclocheilus rhinocerous
ATGGTCATGCAGAATGTGCTTTATATGTACTAATAAATAGCCAATAATATGCATGCTATAGTTAATAGTGAGAATTGCTCACTTTACTAAAGTGTTACCAAAACATCTGAGAAGAGCTTCTTCTGAGCAATAAAAATTCCCTTTGGAGACATAAGCACATATGAAAACAAAATTCCTACATTTAAACTTTTTAATATCTCAATATTTTTAAAAGGTTAGATGGAGATCAAATGTAGAATTATTAATTTTAATATGCTGCATTGAGTTTACTGGGGTCTTTACTTAGGAAAAAAATCCATATAATACAGTATAATACTGTTCAAAAGTGTGAAGTCAGAATTTTTTAAAGAAATTAATACTTTTACCCAGCAACGATGCATTATATTGATTTTGCATTTTTTTAAATGACTTTGCAATGTCATGAAAAAACTTATTTTAATGCTAAATGCTGTTCTTTTGAACTTTGTATTTATAAAAGAATCCTGAAAAAACGTATAAAAATTTCTGCAAAAAAATATTAAACAGCAACTGTTTTTAATAAGAAGAAATCAGTACTGTATATTAGAATGATTTCTGAAGGATCATGTGACACTGAAGAC
>NW_015761293.1:0-600 GCF_001515625.1 Sinocyclocheilus rhinocerous
GTTACTGCTGAAACTAATACAAATCATTTTCGTTCAAAAATGTGTAACAGTAATTATTAGATGAAAAACTGAACTTAAAAAACGAACTGTAATAAAAATACGTTTAAATACTAAAATCACTACAACTAAAACTCTAAGTAAAATTTAATTAAAGCTAAATAAAATTCTGAAATTAAATTAATAAAAATGGCAAAAGCACATAACAAAGTGGCAAACTAAAATTAAACTTAAAACTGGACATATAAAATTAAAAGTAATAAAAATATAAAAATGATGTTTAAAACCTAAACTTAGAAATGTTGCACTGGCAACTAAATGAAAACTATATGGAAATGTTAAAAATATTAAAATAAATATTAATAATAATATAATAATAAAAAATGTAATAATAATTAAAAAAATAATAAAAATGACAAAAGCCCATAATAAAATTACTAAAACTAAAAAATAAATTTAAATATAAAATATTCAATATTTTAAACTTAAAGTACTAAAATTACTCAAAGTAAAATTTAAGTAAATTAATAAAAATGGAAAAAGCACATAACAAAGTGGCAAACTAAAATTAAACTGAAAACTGGAAATCTAAAAATAAAAGCA
>NW_015761294.1:0-600 GCF_001515625.1 Sinocyclocheilus rhinocerous
GAGGAGAGGGGAGAGCTAGAGTGGAGGGTGTTGATATAGTGGAAAGAGCAATTATAAGAAGACATGATCAGAGAGGAAGAGGAGAGAGAGCGAATGTGTAACTCCTTCAACCATTCACAGCATTAGTCAATACTGCCTGAAGATGCTGCAATATTAGCCAGAAACACATCAGATATGACGGTATGAGTCTATTTTCATCATGATGCTTTATTTTCAAACAGACTGCATGTGATAGTTGTGTCATGAAGAGTGTGTTTCTCCACGATGAGGCCCATTTCAGTCAGAATGAGGACCTACAATTCAGTGTGATTGTTACTCATGTTACTGGGGTTGATTATCCAGTAATTCAGTATAATGTTTGATCACACAGAAGTGCTGAGTAAAATGTAAGGTTACCGAAATGTAATGCAAAACTTACCATCATTAATGTAGCACTAGGATCTTCTCTGTAAAAAGAGTAATGGATTGAATAATAACATGCCATGAGATTTATACTTCATTGTTCTGGAATAGACACGTCGCTGGTTTGCTCTCTTCTCACAGACCTGTTGTTTTTGACTTGTAGTAAATGAATCCAGCAGCTGCTATGATGATCCAGCA
>NW_015761295.1:0-600 GCF_001515625.1 Sinocyclocheilus rhinocerous
GTCAGCGAAACGCATTATTTTGCTTTAAAGCAACGTACAACCTGACATTAAATAATATACAAATCTGACATGAAATTTTAATTTCGTTTAAATGCAAAATTGCAATACCAGTTTACCTTGGTTTAATGTAAAATACAATCAGCCTGACAAAGATTTTACTTGTTTTAACAGAACATTTGATCAGAACAGAACATTGATAGTGTTTCTTTACAAAGTGACATCGCCATCTACTGGCCTGACATGCATAATACAACATTTTTAGTCATTATCGCAGATCCGTGTGAACATGGATCGTTTTGACAATGTTGTCGTCTGTACTCAAAACTTTTCCGTTGTACATTGTTATGTAAATTTATTAAAAGTGTGCGTACGCAAGTATTTGTGCGTGAAATCTGCGTATTCACAAAAAAATCATGACTTACCAATAACTTTTATACTAAAATTTAATCTATATTTACAAATAAATGTAGGAACAATTGAGACCACACATATGCACCCCTCCCCCCCATCTTTATTGTTATTGTATGATAATAATAAAGACAGTTTTAAAAATCATTCTAAATTTAAAGGGGTCATATGATGCTGCTAAAAAGAACATTA
>NW_015761296.1:0-593 GCF_001515625.1 Sinocyclocheilus rhinocerous
AATATATATATATATATATATATATATATATATATATGCGCAATTTAAAAAATGCTAAATATTTAACTAGTTAATTATGTTAAATAATATAATTATGTAAAATAATGGAATTTATAAATTTGACCAATATTTAACTATATTTATTTACATTTATTTTTCAATTAATTTTATTTTAATTGTCAGTACATAGACTGGCTATTAAAATAAATATAGCAAAATGACCACTTTTTTTTACTTGTTTTGTAATAATATCTAAAAATTCATAGCAAAGAGGCCAATTTACTTTACAAGCACAACTGCATAGGATATTAAGACTTGTTTTCATACATTTATCGTGAATATGAATATGAATATATTCTTTTGTGTTTTTTTTAATAACTTGTTTTATACTTAAAGCAATTTTTAAATAAAATAGAATCATATTAAGCGTACATTCTCTGAAAGGAAGTCTTAATATTTTATGCAGTGTCGCATCAAATGCTTTTATTTAGTTTTAAGGATTTGTTGATATTTTAACTGGAAAAAAGAAAAAATGTTGAATTATGTTTAAATATTTAATTTTGTTTATGTAAATATAATTAGAAATACAAATA
>NW_015761297.1:0-600 GCF_001515625.1 Sinocyclocheilus rhinocerous
ATCTCTACAAAACATAATCATATGTCTAATCGCCAAGTGTGTGCAGAAAGAAAAGTGGAGGCCCCACCTGGACACACCTGTGCATTAAAAGTATAACCACGCTAGGAATGCGACGCTACAATGCACAGGCACGTCCCCTGGATACTCTACATAGCTGTGTTGCCACGGCTCAAACAAACAATGAAGAAACAACAACAGCTGATTTACATAAACCTGTCAGATTGTGAGAAATTTGTTAATGAAGATTACTGTAGGTAATTGGTTCTTACAATGGCATGTTAGACTTTCACTGCAAAGATTAGCAGGCTAGCTACACAGTTATTTTCAAACTATGGGTCTGTTCTGATTAAGGAGGTCAATAAAACCTGGAGAAAGTAAGCTGTTAGCGTTAGCATTCAACTGGTGAGTCTGTTTTAAACAAGAAGGTCTGTAATATCTGGAGAAATCTTGCTAGCATTAGATTCATCTAGCATTAGAATCTAGTTAACATTAGCATTAAACTTGTAAGACTGTTCCGATCATGGAGGTCAGTATATAGAGAATGTCAACATTAGCATTAAACTGGTGGGTCTGTAACGTCAGTAGAAAGTTAACCGCTAG
>NW_015761298.1:0-600 GCF_001515625.1 Sinocyclocheilus rhinocerous
TGTCAGATGGCATTGAATCCAGCTCACTGCCCTCTACCCTCGCATTCTTTCCTCTCTGTCTCTCCATCCTTCTCTCACTTTTACATTTTTAAACACGCTGTCACTTTTCTCCTCTTACATTCATTTGAGCCTTTGGTACACCTGTCGTCATATTTTTCATCTTCTTAGCAATTAATGTGTTAAGACAAAGAACAAAGAAATGTTCTTGTGCAGAAACACTTCTCACTTAACTGTAATACAGAATCAATTTTGATAATATTTTTCATCGGCCAAGAATTCAGAAGATCAAAACTTTTCTTCTTTAACAGTAGGGTAAGACGGGGTAAGATGACCCCGCCACCCTAATTTTTATTAATTGTTTTTTTTTTTTATATATATATTTAGTTTATCATTTGATCTGAATATCAGCATTTGTGAGATTAATCTAATTTGGTGTCTCTGGAGAATAGTTATCTATGACATTGTATTATGTTGAATATCAAAGTTTTTTTGTATCTATTTATTAATGAGGGATTTGTCAACACATTTATGTTTTTAGATTTGTGGACTAAAAATTTTACTTTTTATTTTTAAGTAAAAAGCGAAAATTAGACCCTAGCA
>NW_015761299.1:0-600 GCF_001515625.1 Sinocyclocheilus rhinocerous
ATCATGCTTCAAGGGTACCTACATGGCACCTGGTCTACTGTGACCAAAACATTCACATGGTCCACATATATGTTGAAACGTAATGCTGTTTCTCTCGTGCCCACTTCATACGATACCCTGGCAGGCCTCGCACACGCTGGTTGTAATCCTGTTTTGCGAGGCCCTGGCAGGGAGGGTGTTATCCAAACAGAGCTCACACTCTTTTTATCTGTCTAATCTGGGCCCTTTCTCTGCCGTTTAATGGAGCAGACGAGGACATTAGGGCCAGGGTTGAGGAGGGGATGAAGAAGTAGGCGCTAAACTGTGGTTTTAGTGGATTAAACCGCTAACGACAAAGCACATGCAAGACAGGAGCAAAAGGTGGGGGATTTGGGGGGAGTTGATTTGGCAGACGTCACCCATGCTCCACACAATAGCCCATAATTTAAAATATAAGAAATATAATCCCTCACATAGAAACTGCAATCCAAATGACTATAAAATATCCCCCTATAAATACTACAAAACATAGCCCTATAATAAAAATTATAAAAAAGCCCCCCAAAATGATGTAACCATTTCAAAACACAGGAATATTCAATGATCACAAACCTGACTCAT
>NW_015761300.1:0-600 GCF_001515625.1 Sinocyclocheilus rhinocerous
GTTCTTTTAAATTGTAATAATATTTCACAATATTACTGTTTTTATACAGCCTTGGTGAGCAGAAGAGAGACTACTTTCAAAAACATTAAAAACTCTTATTGACCGCAAACTTTTGAATGATAATGTAATGGCTGCTTAAATATAAAAGAGATTTCATGTGTCACTACATCACTCCCATATGTGTATTTATTAAGTCTTCATAGACTTAATATTACTTTAAAATGTAGAAAATGGTCATAATAAAGAATGAGTAGCTGTGTGCAGCTTTGACTGGTAGCATAGCTATATGGAGGCACAGGACAGAGCTTGACTTTATATATCTAGAGGCCGTTGATGCTGAGTGATCCATCAGTGGCCCCTGAGGACACATTTCCCACACATCAGCTGCTTCTTCAGTCAGTCAGTTTGCTGCGGTCACCATCCATGATGGCGTTCACGCTGCGGCAGTTGTACAAATGCGAGCCGACACTTCCAGCACATTTAGTTGTGGCCTCTCCTATCGGACATCATCCATAATGGACAGAGCACCTCTGAAGGACAGAGAGAGAGAGAGAGAAGGTGCGTTTCCATTACAGATTTGCACAAAACTTTGGCGATATT
>NW_015761301.1:0-600 GCF_001515625.1 Sinocyclocheilus rhinocerous
ATGAAAGTTCAGCTTTGCTATCACAGGAATAAATTACATTATATATTATATTAAAATAGAAAACATATTATTTGTTTATTTTTAGGGTTTTTTTGTGTGTTTTTTTTGTGTGTATTGTAAAATATTATCACAGTCTTTACTGTGTTTTTGATCATATAAATGCAACCTTGGAGAGTATAATGGACTTCTTTCAAAAACATTTAAAAAATCTCACCAAACCCAAACTTTTAAACAGTGCTGTATGTTTTATGATTTTTCTTTTTTATTTAGATAGGACAATTTTGAGAAGAGGAGGAAATGATCAGAGAGGAGAGAGGGGAACAAGATCAGGACAGGACCGTGAGATGGGCGCTGTTGCGTAATTTGTCAAAGCGCTGTGCACAAGAATATAGCTCAGATCAACCCACAAAATTAGTTAGGTTACACTTGATAACAAGAAACAAACGTCACCTCCTGGTAAATCTAAACTAGCACAGGTCACCCTTTAACTGTTGTTTTAAAATCGAACTCACTAAATGTTTTGTTCTTTATTAACCGCGAGCCGGTTGAAAATCAGTTCAAATATGTGACGATTCAAATCGGTTGAGATGCTAAACAAAT
>NW_015761302.1:0-600 GCF_001515625.1 Sinocyclocheilus rhinocerous
ATCTTATGTTTATTCCCAAGACAAGTGTACACCAATTGGAATTATGAAATTAAAACTCTTTTGGTTTCAGAGTCGTATTGTGGGACATCAGAGGAACAGACTGCGTATATATTAGGAACTGCTGTCATCCACTGCAAATATCCCGAGAAATATAAAGACCATCTCAAGCAATTATATAAAGTGCAGAATGGATCGTTAGTGTCTATTCATATAGTTGGAAGTTCGACCACCAATGAGAGATTTTCTCTGAATATAAATGAACAGGAGCATGTCCTCACTGTGACTATTGCTTATGTGAGTAGACATGATGATGGGGTGTATTTCTGTGGAATATACAACAACCTTATCTACACTCCCCTTTTCTCAGAGATTCAACTTCATGTTTCAGGTGAGAGCACATGTACACTTACTTTTTGTAAAAGGTAAGAAAGTACTACCTTTTGTAAAAGGTAAGAAAGAGATGGTTCTTTGACTGAATGGTTCTTTATGGAACCAAAAATGGTTCTGCTATGGCATTGCTGTAAAGAACCTTTAGATGCACCTTTATTTTTAAGAGTGCACTCAAAAAAATGCTGGGTTAAATACAACCCAGTGCTGGGT
>NW_015761303.1:0-600 GCF_001515625.1 Sinocyclocheilus rhinocerous
ATGAGGACCATAACCCTCAACAAACCATTCTGTTGAAGCTCAGCCAATCAGAGTTCAGGGATAATGTTTTCTCTCAGCCCAAAAATACAGCCCAGCATAAAGGAACACAACCCCACTGTGAATCCTGCTTATTACTGTTGCAGCTTAAAGCTTATTGAAATATCCCTGCCAACACGAAAGAACGCTGTAGGAAGATGTTTAGCTAACTCTCCACCATCGTAGTATAGTAATACTGTACATTCAAATCAAGAAGACATGGAAGTGAATATATTAGGGCTCTCAAGGGATTAATTTTAATCAAATTAATATTTATCAATTAATAGCACATCAATTTGGTCTGAGAAATTACCCCCCAAAAGATCAGTCATTATTGTGTTAAATGAGAAAATCAGTGATTAGACATTACAAAAAATAATCTCTATTCAAGACAGAATTTATTACACATGAACTTCTAAGGCTACAATGAGGCCATAGCATTGTTTTCAGAAGCTGCGTCTGAATTGGCACTTATTATTTACATAGACTGTTCAGAGGTGGCATGAATGCATTTACGCTACAATTAGAATAGCATAAATAATGCTGTGAGATTAATTGTTTTTT
>NW_015761304.1:0-600 GCF_001515625.1 Sinocyclocheilus rhinocerous
ATGCATATCAAGGATGAGGTCAACACATCGAAACGCGCATCGCTCCGTAGAGTTTTCCCCAGCCTAGATGACGTCTGTGCGCTCGCCCTTGCTCTTCAAACACAAGGTGAGCTGTTATCTCGTCCTTGTGAATTCACTTAGCAGGTTGTCTGGTTGGATGCCGCCAGCATTCGCCACATTCAGCGCTGCATGTAGGCAGGTTTAAAAGAACATTTGAGCCTGTGGACTGTCATTCCAGATTACGATGCCATCAGCATGAGCACAATCGGAGATTATGGGAGAGCCGATCACTCAAAGCGTGCCATCACTTTGATCAATGCCTGTAATAAAACCCCTGCGCCTCGGAGTAAACAAAACGAAACAGAGCAGCCCTGCTAGACATTTTCAAATAAAGTCATGACAATGTTCAATATATCAAAAACAGTCAGCCTTTAATATAAATGAGAACTGATGACCACAGCATGCTGCAGATGTTTATGTGGTTGACTTAAATTTTTCAGTGGAGTAGAGAGTTTGTACTGTCTGATTAGGTTAATTTGACAAATGCCAAAATTAAGCATTAAATTAAGATTGTGCTTGCCCATGCAAAACTCTATACCG
>NW_015761305.1:0-600 GCF_001515625.1 Sinocyclocheilus rhinocerous
AGAGCTCGGCTGGTTGGGAACTTGAGTTTCTATAGACGAGAGAAAGGGACAAAATTAAAGCGAGGTCATTGCTCAGCTGGGTTCAACAGGTTCCTGGAATCACTGCTGCCTGAGAAATCAACCCAGAATGACTTAAAAATGTGGTAGAAAACAGAATTAGTATGTAATGAAGTAGAATGAATTCTTGAAAATTCACATAAAATTCATAATTTTTAACTACAAAAGTAGAACTTTGAATGCTGACTTGAGACAGACAGACAGAATGATAGATAGACAGACAGAAAGACAGAACAAATGAACAAACAAATGACAGATAGACAGACAGCGAGAACAAAAGATCAAACGTACGAACAACCAACCAACAAACAAATGAAAGAACAAATGAACGACAGACAGAGCGAACGGAAGAAAGAACAAACAAATGAACGACAGACAGAGAGAACGAACAAACAAACAAATGAACGACAGACAGACAGAATGACTGAATGAACGAATGAATGACAGATAGAACAACTGAATGAACTAACAACCAACAGACAGGCAGAATGAACGAAAGAACGAACAAACAAAAGAACGACAGAACGAATGAATGAATGACAG
>NW_015761306.1:0-600 GCF_001515625.1 Sinocyclocheilus rhinocerous
AGATAGCTCAGGCTCGCTTCTTCCTGTAACGTCAAATTGTGCAAGAAGAGGGCGTCTGAACACACACTGCTACCCATTATTGTCTGAAATGACTTTTTAAGATGTACTTAACACGCACGCCCTAACCGCTCCCTACCACCTATTTTGGTGGAACATTTCTGGAGCAGTTGACAAAGAGTCATACTGCAATATAAGATGAGGTAAAATTATAGCCTATGCTTAAAAAGTGTCAAAGCGTTCCTCTTTGTGTATGTTGTACTAACATAGGTTAAGAAAAAGATCTAAACGGCTAAAAAAAGATCACTCATTGAAGGGATAGTTCACCTAAAAATGAAAATTGTCTTATCATTGTTTACTCTCTGTCAATCCACACCCCATGACTGCTGTGAAACACAAAAGAGAAGGATGACTAATTTGTGAGCAAATCATTCAGACCAGGCTTTGTGAAATGAATCATATGATTTATTGATGTCAAGAATTTTTTTTAATCCAAAGCGATTGCATAACTTTAGAAGACTTGGAATATATTGCATAAGTCATGTAAGCTACAGTTATGTTACTTTCACTGTGTTTTTGTATCCTGATGACTTTTTTTCTTTT
>NW_015761307.1:0-600 GCF_001515625.1 Sinocyclocheilus rhinocerous
CCCGTCGAGAGAGGAAGAGAGAACGAGAGAAGGAGACGATCAACCTAGAGGATTCAGAAAGCCGGAACAAAACAGAGCACCGTCGCCGGAGGGACCAGAGCAGAGACGCTGGAACAGTATAGAGAGATGCTGCTCCTCACTGCTCCTCTGCCTTTCTTTCCCCTATCAGTCCATGTCACCCCCTCACCCTCTTAACCTCTCGCCGAGGGGGTGTTGCTGCTACCTGTATAATTTAAACGTATACTGTATATGCACATGAGAGAGGGGGCGCTCGTCATCCACACCATAGCAGACATTGAGGATGCCCCGTAAACTTCAGAGGGCACCCTTTGCACCTGGTGCTGGATTGAGGCTGAACTGTGTAACGTGGGGCCGGGCATGTTCGATGATCCGTGGAAGGTTTTTGTTTTTTTAAAGGGGGTCCAGGTACAGCGCTGTATCATGGTTTGAATGTAGGTTTTTGAGACATTAAAGTAGAGTTGTTGTATAAACATCTGTATTTTTTTGGGCTGAGTAAATTAAAAATGAGCATGCTTACTGGCCACCGCGGACATTGCCTGCCGCCAGAGGCTGAGAGACTGCATGTTGATTGGTGTAAAT
>NW_015761308.1:0-600 GCF_001515625.1 Sinocyclocheilus rhinocerous
ACAGTGCTTGATCTGTGCATATTTCTCTCCTGATTCAGACCAGATAAATTTTTCACTGGAAACAGCAATATTATGGATAGAGAGAGTTTATTTTAGCTTGAAACCAACTAATCATTAAAAACATCTTAATTATGGATTTGTTTCTTATAAACACGCAACTTTTCACTTTATAAGATGCTAATTGATGGACTGGAGACATGTGGATTACTTGTGGATTATTGCGATGTATTTATCAGCTGTTTTATTTTTGGGTGAACTGTTCCTTTAAATGATCACTAAATAATCATTAAACTGTTCCAAACGCCATGAAAAAGACTCTGCTTTTTAAAATATGAATTTATTTTTAGAAATGCTCAGTTTTATATTTTAGAAAAAAGATACAGGCAATAGTCTAGAAATGTATTTCTCCATATCCAAGAATATCCAGACTTTTTTCATACTGCATGGATCCCTGTAACTAAGTATTTATGATATTCTGGTCTCTAGATACGGCACAGGTTCTTCTTTCAGTCGGAGTTATGCGTTGTTTCATCCACCAGTAAGTCAGATCTCTCTTCAATAACACATGATTTGAGGAATCATGCAAACGCCGCTGGTCTA
>NW_015761309.1:0-600 GCF_001515625.1 Sinocyclocheilus rhinocerous
AGGAAATTCTGCCACCAGGATGTCTTCTGATTGGCTTGTGCCAATAAGATGGTAGTAAAGCTTCTGGTTTAGGTTTGTTGTGGTCTCAGTGCCTAGAATGGAATGAATGAAACTAATATCACACTGGAAGCAGATTGAATACAAATTTCTTAAAGCAATGACTGTATAGTTAAATAGCTTAAGTGATGTCAGCGAAGAAGGAAAGTTGATGTGCACATACCATCAGCTTTGCCGTCCTGTCGAGGGTAGCAGTTGTAGAAG
Organism: Sinocyclocheilus rhinocerous; assembly: GCF_001515625.1. Taxonomy (NCBI): domain Eukaryota; kingdom Metazoa; phylum Chordata; class Actinopteri; order Cypriniformes; family Cyprinidae; genus Sinocyclocheilus; species Sinocyclocheilus rhinocerous. The sequence goes on from NW_015761309.1 coordinate 262, forward strand.
ATGCCTTTGGCATCATGGGTCCAAGCCAAGCAACTGAACTTCACCCTCTCCAGAACGTCTGGCAGTTTGGTGAGGTCATCAGCCTTCAGGAAGTGTACAGTCACCCAATCAGAGCCTGCGCTGCTCAGGCCATATGCAAAATACTCACATTCTTCTGACAGGCGACCCACTGTACATCAACAAGTAGAAAACAGACATGAAAATGTTCAACAAGCTATGATGAAAACCAAATCTGGTAATTTAAGTGCAGAATTGTCAACTTCACTGGTGCGATTGAAGCTAATGCACTCTAAATATGCAAATATGAACATATTAAAGAAACTCTGTTACTGTGCAAAA
>NW_015761310.1:0-600 GCF_001515625.1 Sinocyclocheilus rhinocerous
AGGAGGATATGTGATTTCAATTAGTTTTTATCTTTGCAATGCCTGTTGGGTGATCTGCTCGGTTTTAACCATTTTCACATGGTACAACAAGGGAGCTTGAGTCAGGGAATGCAGAAGTGAGATTATGCAGAGATTCCCATAAATGTTTGGAAAGCAATACAGTGTACACATTCAGCACGAGTACTAGAATGATAGTCTGGAGTGTCCCATTTTCTGAACCACCACAAATGATCCTATTTGTCCGGATGAACGGATGAAATATAAGAGGTGCTACGCTGTAATTTCACAGTTGACGTCAAGAGACGTGAAAATGCGTCACACATGGACAGTGCACATAATTAAACCTCAGCCATTTTCAAAGTGACTGAAGCTGGGTCCCACAGCAACTGAGCTTGAGGTGTTATTTAATCCACAACTGTTCCCCCCGTGTTTGCACCCTCAGTTTAGTCCGAAAGTAATAAACACGGAGTTCATGCTGTTGTCAGATGTTTGACCTGTGCATTCAGAGAAATCGTGCCTCTCTCTCGCACTTCCCAGGAGAGTCCATAGTGGACACAACAAGGACAGGTGCTGTTATTTGAGAGCCTGGGGTGTATAGGC
>NW_015761311.1:0-600 GCF_001515625.1 Sinocyclocheilus rhinocerous
GTTGGTACATGCTGAAATCAGCACACTCTATTATTTAGGTAATTGCTTTTCAGTACCGGCACAGAGGAGAAAAAGCAGATCCATTCGTCTCGTATGCAGATAATGAGCAAATGTCCTTATGCTAATGAAATGTCTTTTAAAAGATTGTTGTGGGACATTCATTCTGATCCTTAACTGTGCTATTAATACCTATTTGCCCTTCCGTTTCTCGAGATGGCAACCCTCTCCCTGTGATGAAATGTAATTTTTCATTTCTTCAGGAAGGGATGAAAAATGGATGATCTTAGAGGTAAAAAAGCCGGAGTCTAGATTGCCTGCAGCTCGCAAACAGGTATTACAAAATAGAGCCATTACGGCAACATCAGGCTGCAAATGAATTTGAAATTGAGTGGAAAACCATGCATGCGGAGGGTTAGACTCTTAGCTGCCTTGAAGGGAATTATAGCGAGTAAAATATTCACGCCCTAAAAAAGGGCAAAAGTAAATGAAAGAAGGGGTGACACTTAGACCAATACACTTTCAATTGCCTAGACCAAAAAAATGCAAATTAGGTTTTCACTAAGAAAAATAGTGCCTACAAGTAAAAGATCTATATTAATG
>NW_015761312.1:0-600 GCF_001515625.1 Sinocyclocheilus rhinocerous
TAAGTTTCAGAGGGGGTGTACTCATTTATGCTGTGCACTGTAGATAGATAATGACATGATCTTTAGGAAACACATTGAAAATTGTGTTGCTTCATTTTATATTGCCAGCTAAATCAAGACAAATACATTGTGAACATTCAATATATCATCCCACCATAGTGTGGACTGACAGTTTTGTGGTTTGATAAGGGGGGTTTCTTTAATGAGGAGGGGAAAACAAACGGGAGAGTAACAATGAGCAGGGATCATATTTCTGTGCTCTCTCTGCATATTTAATGACTCTTGGGTCTGAGCTCCAAAATAATTCATCAACTGATGGCATCCTGTTACAGTAGACTTGAGTAGTTGCACAGACTAACTATACGGAAACAAACCCCTGGTGTCTGTCTGGAACTAGCTCAGCTGCTCCATTCAAATGTGCTGACCAAACAAGCCTAAATGTTCAAGCTAAAACAAAGCCAATGCACCACTTTCTTCTTTCTGTCTGCAATAACAGCAGGTAAAGCGGTCGGTACCTGTCCCTTCCGGTTCACGCCAATAATGCCAGATGTGGCTTCATGAGAAGCGGTGACAAAAATGGTCTCTCCACTGATCCTGTTC
>NW_015761313.1:0-600 GCF_001515625.1 Sinocyclocheilus rhinocerous
TTTGATCTTTTAACAACTAGTCAGCATATGTTCCCCATTCACTTTTACTGAGAGACCAGCGTGAACATTCTGTAAAATGTCTCCTTTTGGGTTCAACAGGAGGAAGTCAAGTCATGCTGGTTTCTAACAGCATGAGGGTGAATATATGATGATTGAAAATTCACTTTTTCTTCCTTTAACATGTTAAATTTAACAAGCTACCTAATTTGATATAAACCACTTATAAATCTCACTGAACATAATTAAAGGCATAATTAAAGTCTGAGGATAATGCCGTTTCATTAAAAGTCCGATGTGGAAAAATCTTATGGGATCCAAAAGTTTGTGAAATAAACAGATTTCGGACACAAATTTCACAACATCGTAATCATAATACATGGCTAATAATAGCTTAACTTTTCGTGTCAGGACTCAAACATCATAAACACAGCCCCTATGGGTCTATAAAAGTAGGCTACTTTAAATACTTTAAATTGACGTTTAGCTTACCTGTCAAGAAAAAAAGCTCTACAAGTCTGTCGTATCGATTGAAACCCAAACATTCCATCCAATTGCTCCATCTTGTAAAAACACTACCAATGTTTACCCTTGTTTTAGCCC
>NW_015761314.1:0-600 GCF_001515625.1 Sinocyclocheilus rhinocerous
CACAGAGGCCACCACTCTCCGGCTGAGCAGATTAGAGTCATTCTGCGGCAGAGCGAGCCGCTTCAACTGATGTGCTAATGATGTCATCTAGAGACATAATATAATAAAATGAGAATTTCTGTTTTCATATACAAGTAACCATTGTGCAGATTTTACCACACAATAAATGCCATTTTACATTAAGAAATGTAGTTGAAAGATCCATGAAGGATTTTTTTCATTGTGAATTATTTTCATGAGAATCAAACATATTTACCCTTTCCAAAAATGTCATAACTATAAGTTTTTTAGTAACTTTCATTAATGTCAATGTGATCCTTATTAGATTCTTTCATTACTAATACAATAATGAGTAACAACCTGTCTGAAAATATTTATTTTGACTTCTTTTGGGAGAAACGTGACTTGACAGACTTCGTGAAATACATACAGTCCGCATAAGTGGTGGACCACATTATGCTGATACTCCAATATTTATACTTCCTTATACTGAGGGGAAAAGACGGAGATGTTTAAAAGTATGCATATAGTTTAAATAAGCTATGTTGTTCGGAACTCTTTTGGGTTGCCGAAAACACATTCTACACCAACATGGCAACA
>NW_015761315.1:0-600 GCF_001515625.1 Sinocyclocheilus rhinocerous
CATTGTTCGTAGAATCCCCTTTCCTGCCTGCACAACCAAAAAAAAAAAAAGCTTTTAACATGAAGTACCAATAAACAATCATACAATGTGAAATGCCAATGCATTTAAATCTACTCTAAAAAAATCTAAGTGGCCACTCACAGCGATGAATATCCCACTCGGCCCGTTGAAATTATCAATCCAGCCCTTTAACAGAGTGGAAAAGAAAGAGCGGTGCTCAAAATCCAGGCAGTATTTTTTAATTAGGTGGGAGGATGGAAATGAACATGCTTACGGGGAACGGCTCCTTCCAGCTGGCTCCCACTATCGAGGGCCTGATGATGGCGACGTTGAGGTTTCCACACTCCTGCTGGACGAGCTGTTCTGCCAAGGCTTTAGTGTACGTGTATGTGTTAGGCCGCTCACCTAACAGCTTTGGTGTCATTAAAGAGACCAGTTTGTCGTCCATCCACCTGTAAGCGTCGTACAAATCCAGGAAGTTGAGGGAGAGCAAAAAAATTAAATTAAAAAAGAGGGTTTCATTTAGTTAATCCTGCTTGGAATAGCTTCAATATTCATTGTGTTATTTTCTTATTTCTGAGCTGTTTTGTAGTTAGTTAT
>NW_015761316.1:0-600 GCF_001515625.1 Sinocyclocheilus rhinocerous
CATGATGCAACCAACTGACCAAATATCCACTGCAGGCACAGAAGCGAGAAAAAGAGAGCGAAGGAAAAAAAGAGAGGTTAGTGTTTGCACAAACCGTCATGAGTGATGGAGAGAGAAAGAACTACGTGAGCTGTATCATGCTATGGCTAATTATATCTACGGTATCTGAACGATTATTCCACAACTGCTCAGATCAAAGTTCGAGCTGGGAACAGACCTCAGGGAGGACCATTTGTGGCAGGAAATCCATAGCCTGACCTCTCTGCTTCCCCCATACTCTAAATATACGTACACACTAATATTTTGGTCCTTAGGGTATTAATGTGTTATTTGTGTTTTCAAGCAGTGAAATGTGTTAGTGTTTCAGAAAATTAACAGCAGGTTAGCAAGAAATCTAAGTACTGAACTAATTTTCCCAACCTCAAATCTAAAAACAACATTAACTTTTATCCAAATAGTCCGCTCATTTTAACACATTTATAGCATCACCTATACATAAATGCTGTCATTTAACATAATTTCCCTTCCTGTATTTCTGCATATGTAGGACACAGGACCAGGGCCGTCCTTAGCTGACGCGGGGCCCGGTGCGAGGTAGGG
>NW_015761317.1:0-600 GCF_001515625.1 Sinocyclocheilus rhinocerous
AACAGTTGATGGTAGCCATTGACTTCCATAGTATGGGAAAAAATATCATGGAAGTCAATGGCTACCGTCAACTATTTAGTGAACTATCCCTTTAAGCTTTTGCGTCAAAACTGAAGTATACTTTGAGCTTTAGACATTAAGTCACAAAAAACAATCACGCCCCACTGCTTCCTACCTGACGCCGTCAGACCTCTATAACTGCTGTCTGACACTGCGGAGACCCGACAGCTCGCTGGCGATTATTGATTGGGTGCAAACGCCACAGCAGTATTAAACATTTATGCCTGTGAATAGCGACACTTTGGCGTCTCAGGGGGTTTGGCGGTGCGAGACTGCAAGCACGGGGTGTCCGCCGTCAAAGCAAATCTGAAAAGATTGGTCATAATTTTATGCAACACCTGTCGTCAGATGCTGTTAGCTGAAATCTCAAGTAAAAACAGCTGCATGTGCGGTCTGGAAATCAAAAAGTCAAAGAACGCTGGAGTGATAATCTGCCGAAGTAAAAACAATGTTTAAAAGGAGTATTAATTGGTAAGTGAGATTTTATCCCCTTAAAAAAAAAGGTCAAGTGAAACATTTAACGAGCAATTAAGAAGAGGA
>NW_015761318.1:0-600 GCF_001515625.1 Sinocyclocheilus rhinocerous
CCCCTAGAGGACGCAGTTCGAAGTTCCCATGAAAGGGAACTTAAGTTAGCCTATTCACGTTTTTGACGTCCCTGACAGTCCCTTCGACTTGAAATAAACTAATATTTAACTGATTGAAGTAATGATTACTGACTTTATATATGAATGTGTTTGAGTGTATTTTCTTCCGCCGGGATGATAGAATTAACATCACTATGTTAGGGTGTAAAAGAACCGGTTGATTGAAACAAACTATCCGAAAGAACCGGTTCGCAGAAAAGAACCGGACTTCCCATGACTAGCCTACACATGTGGTGTATGGAGAACGAGAAATTTCTTAAGTATAAATAAATAAATACATACATTTGGTTGAGGCGCGCAATGAACTAAAGTAATGCCTGGTTTGAAAATGTAAGAAGTAGACAGATATTTGTTTAAAAAGGAGTGAAAATAAAAAGTTGTCAGAAAAATAATTAGGCCTAGTGAAGTAAAGTAGCCTACTGACACCAGAAAAATCTACTTAAGTACAGTAACAAACTATTTGTACTTCGTTACTTCCCATTGCTGATATTTATAATATATAACGAGGTCCACTTATAAAAAATCTGTCCCAAGCACTTG
>NW_015761319.1:0-600 GCF_001515625.1 Sinocyclocheilus rhinocerous
CAGCAAGAACCAGCAGTTACGAGAACAACAGAAGATCCTGCAGGAGAAGAGCAGACAGTTAGAGGACAGGTGCTCTGAAAAGGACATTTTTACCTTTTTAGCAACACATTGTTGTTTTTTTGCTAATCTTAGTTGCTGTTTTTTTTTTTGTCTCTGTGTTTAGGGTGCGTTCTGGACCATGTGACCATTGCGCTGTGACGGAGAAGCAGATTAAAAAGACCAACACTGAGTTTGAAGATACTAATCAGAAAAATCTGTCTGTCATCTCTGAACTTGGTGAGCATTTTTGTTTTATTATTATTATGTATTGTATTGTGTCTCATCTGTGAGGGAATATCTACACCTCTATTACTATCAACCCATCTGCTGTAATGTGTGTCGGTGAGTTTAGAGGCAGAGAGGAAGACTCTGAAAGATGAAAACAGGAAACTGAGTCTTGAGCTGGAGCGACTTAGAAAGTCAGGGTGAGTCTCAAAGTCAAATGAAACATGACAAAAAGCCTCCACATGTCTGTGGAGATCTGTAATGATAAAGTGCATCACATGAGCGTCTGTTTTAAGTGGATGTCTCTGTATGTGTGTCTAGTTCTCCGCAGAATGT
>NW_015761320.1:0-600 GCF_001515625.1 Sinocyclocheilus rhinocerous
TCACAAGCTTGAGTTTTTAGCGCTGAAATGGTCTGTAACGGAGAAGTTCAGTGACTACCTCTATGGCAATCAGTTCACAGTAGTCACTGACAGCAATCCCCTTACCTACATACTTACCTCAGCCAAACTCGATGCAACCAGCTACAGGTGGTTAGCTGCTCTCTCTACCTTCTCCTTTAAGCTCCAGTACCGGCCGGGAAAGCAGAATGGAGATGCTGACGCACTATCACGACGTCCCCATGGCAACCTGCGTGACGACCCCTCATCTCAAAAAGAGTGGGACAGGATCCGCAAGTTCACACGACACCATCTATCAGATCCAGATAACATTGAGGCTGTGGATCAGGGGGTTGTTCGTGCCATCTGTGAGAGACAACTTATTTATTGTGCCAATGATGGAATGGGCAGAGATGGAAGTATCTCCCTCGTCGAGAGCCTTGCCATCTCTGGAGATGCTGTACCTGACAGTTTTGAGCAGGAAGATGGGCTTGGAGGGCTTCCCATCGTCCCACACCTATCAGAGGCAGATCTCAGAGACAAACAGAGAGCTGACCAGTGCATTAAACATGTCATTTCCCAGATTGAGCGTGACGAGAAACC
>NW_015761321.1:0-600 GCF_001515625.1 Sinocyclocheilus rhinocerous
TTCCTCTCATGGTAATTCCTCATTCTTTTTCCACTCTTCACAGCTTTTTACTTAAACTCGTCTCTAACCGAAAGAACAGGTCTATATGCCATGTGAATCTCTCATATTTAAATTGTTCAACGTATTTCAGGCAAGTACTAAAGAGCACAAGTAACATTCCAACTCCTGCAGGCACACTGGACTCTGATCCTTGACACCGGAGCCTCTGCTGGGGTGCTGGCAGGAGGTGACAAGCCCAGAGCGGCTGGAGGATGAGATCATCATGGTGTTTCACCTTTATCCCTAGATACTGCTAATTAGAGCATGTGGGAATGTTTGCAGTGCTGCCAGGGGTTTTACGTACTGACGACATTTAGCAGGCCAGAATCCCAGCATTACATGAAGGTGCAGGTTGATAATCAGCCTTAGGTTTAGCACTGGACTGTGAAAAATACCCATGTGTGAAATGTGCAGCTGTAATCGCAGTAATCGTGCAGCTGAGGCTCAATCCAACAGTAGCAACGTGTGGCTTGGCTATGGCTGGTGGCAAAAGTAATGCAATATATCAGCTGATATTTTGCCGTTTTTAAAGGGGTCATATGATGCGATTTCAATTTTTCC
>NW_015761322.1:0-600 GCF_001515625.1 Sinocyclocheilus rhinocerous
AAATATTTCTAACTAAACTTTTCCTAGTTTATATCTTTGATGATTCTCAATAATCTGTTGTAGGTCATCAAATAATTTATTCATTTATATTATTAAAAAAAACACCACACAGACACATCTAGATGCTTCTGAATGAATTCTACACTCTTTTGGCAGTTTAACCATATTATCCCGGTGCATAACTAAAGGGTCATTTAAAGATTTAGGAAGTGAAGTGCACACTCCTTCACATTTGTACATCCATTTCCCTCACTCTACCTGAAGAAATGGTTTTGGACGACGACAAACATCCAAGTTCAAACACGTGAGCCTCTTTAGCGGCTCTTCAGTTCAGCATCTTTATATCAATAAACGAGCAATCTCTTTCGGTGCCATCTCTCTCCCTCCCATCTTTCATGTGTACCCGTCTATCCATTAGTCACCTAATTAAAATGGAATAAGATGGCTATTAAATTTTAGCGTAGGCTTTGTTCTCAGTGGCTGGTTAATGTCAGGAGAGGGTTTCTTTATGTAACTGCCGCTCACCGTTTTGAACTCGGCACACAAGGCCACTTCATACAACGAGACATTAGCAGCGCTCCAAGACAGAGACAGAGAAGA
>NW_015761323.1:0-600 GCF_001515625.1 Sinocyclocheilus rhinocerous
ACAGAGCTGAGCCATAGCCTCACCGTTGAGCGCAGTCTTCCACATTAGAGTTTTTACCAAGCTAGTGTCGCCATCTTGAAACAGCACCTTTATAAACCTCTGTAGCATAGAAACAACACAGGGCTCTTGTTGTTGGACTATACTTGCACAATTCAAATGGAGTAGTTTGATTTGCTATGTTCAACCAGTGTATCTGACCTGATGCAATTTGTTGTCTTTGTGATTTGTGGTTTCGTTGCTCCGACGCCGGCTCCATTCTTTCAGAGACTCTCTGGCCTGGTTTGTAAGGCCGTTGGGTGGCACATCCTCCGGCTGACTCAGAATCAGACTCAAACTGGCATAGACGCTTGTCAGATAGTAACCCCCTTCAAGAGAATTAATAATAATAACAACAACAGTTATTTACAGAATGAAAACTTGAGTTTGGGTAAGAGTTGGGTAAGTTTACCAAATGTAAAAAAATATAGAAGTTAGGCATGTATTCATGTATTGATTAGATGTGGAGCTCAAAATTCAGAAGGATATCTGAAAGCAGTGTTTGTGGAGCTCTTTTCATCCGTACCTTCTCCTGTAAGCCAAGAGCTTTCCAAAAGCTCCATC
>NW_015761324.1:0-600 GCF_001515625.1 Sinocyclocheilus rhinocerous
CGAATGTCTAACGAATGTCCAACATAAAACCAACTTTACCGCACTAGTTGCTTTCAGGGTTTGTTAGTAAACATAACAACGCCACTAAAAGTTTCAAGGAGTAGCTCACACAAAAATTAAAAATGGAAAAAGTAACGCTTTAGAAAGTGTGTCAGAAATCGTACCATTCTGGGCGAGTTCTTTTTCAATCATAAACTTTCATGTGTTTGATTCGTTCATATTTGTTCATGGTATGATGCATTAGGCTTACTTAACTCCTGCAGTTTACATACAAATACTTTCACCCCAGAATGTTTATTTAAGCAACATAAAAAAAACTTCTTGTCAAAATAAATGACTTATTTTTCCTGCCAATATATGTCATATGTAATTATATTTTCTTTCTCACTTTCTTACCAATAACATTTGAGCATCCAGTAGTAACACCCACTCCAAACAACAGAACAACAAAAACAGCATTTTTTTTTTGTTCTTCATAGTGTTAACTAAGATTTTTTATTTTTTTTGTTCAGCAGCAAAAACACAAGACTATATTCACTAAAAGATATGACCACATTTATTTAATGAGAGACCAGTATGTATAACAACTTTAAAACTTTA
>NW_015761325.1:0-600 GCF_001515625.1 Sinocyclocheilus rhinocerous
TAATTATTTCAGCAGGAAAAAGAAAAAGAAAAGAAAAAGATTTCTTGTCCAAATAAATTGTTACCTTTTAATCGGAGTTGGTACTTAGTTTCAAAGGAGACCCACTGATGAAAATGATTTCTAACATGAATAAATGTTATAATTGAATGTTTTAAAATCATATTTATAATAATAATAATAATAATAACTATAATTATATAACTGTATAACTGTAATACTATAATATAACTATAATACTATATTTAAAATAAATAAAAAGCTTTTAATGTCAGATATTTAAAATTTTGTATTTTAAAATTAAATTAAAATAAATTATATTTAAAAACACTAGATCTTAATTATCTGACTTTAAATGCTTATGTATTTATTTAACTCATGTACTGATTGGCTCATTTATTCATTTATAATCTTGAGTAAATTGTCTTTTCGGTGTTATGGAAGTTAAAAGAAGTCCAGCCTTTAAAAATGCGTCAATAAACAAGTCACTGTTGCATGTGCAATTTGCCAAAATGTAAAAGTAGAACAAGGAAACGAGGAAAGACCTTTGTATTTTGTCATCCCTCGTTCTGTCCGCCGTGGATCTGAGGTAATCTGTTTTAA
>NW_015761326.1:0-600 GCF_001515625.1 Sinocyclocheilus rhinocerous
AGCAGCTCCTCCCTGGGCCCAGCAGCTGCTTTAACTCACTTCTCTCTGTGTGTGTGTGTGTCTTACTTTACTTAATTATCTGCTTCTTATTTATTTATATCCATTCTCTGGGCCCTCATTTGATTATCATAGGGCTCTACGATCCGAAGAATACCAAAAGTTTACTTGTTTTCTTCTGTCTGATTTTCTTTTTCTTTTAAAATCATTTTAGCTGTTAATGTCTTGAGGTGCTTTTGCACTAGAGCTGTTGCTGCGGTACGTTTTGTGCAAAAAATAAATAAATTAATTTCTTAATCGGTATTTGTGTCTTGTCTTTCAATAAAAACATCCTTGAAACGAGATACATTTACTTGAGAAACATAATTATGTGAGACAAGACTAAACAGAATTATCCGAGAAGGAAAACTGCACAACAAAACTAGATAAAGTTTGTCAAGAAACTTTAGGTTGGCTTGAGAAAGTTGTTAGCACATTTTGCTAACATGTTTAACACATTGCTAGCATATTTTAAGGGTGCATCTCAACCAGCTCCCTAGCTCATGAATCAGTTTATCATGTACACGAATCCGGTCACTGGTAAGTACCCTGGCTCACTGCACA
>NW_015761327.1:0-600 GCF_001515625.1 Sinocyclocheilus rhinocerous
AATGATGGAGCATCTACCCAGAAAAGGTTATATATTTTATTGAAACCAAAACTAGCATCTACAATATACATGTGAACAAATCAACTGCCCTTTTTTAAAATGTATTTATTTATTTTCTCCAGGCCAAAATAATGCCTTCATTAGTTATGAATGTAATTTCTATTTTTGTCATTTCTATTTATTTCATTGATGCTAAATAGCAAATGGAATTGTTGTGAACTCTGTGATTGAACACTTGGGTTACTATAGTATAATTCTTCATGTCTGTATGGAGGCATATTATTTGCATGGGCTTTGTTGTTGTTCTGCCTTGTCCTTAAGAAGGTGGAGCTCAGATCAAGTGATATCTGGGAATATTTTACAATTACAACTTATAATTATTACTTAAATAATTAGTATTCTGCAGTCTTTTATATAATCTTTATCTTTACCAACTATGTTTTAATACTCAATATATTTGTAGTTAAACTCTTTAAGCTATAGGCACAGTTCTAACTTAAAAGCAAAATTAAACTTTGGTACAGTGTTGGATCGCAAAACTTAAGCAGATTAAAGATATATTTTAACACCATGTTGACTAAAATCAAGTTTAGTTTACTG
>NW_015761328.1:0-600 GCF_001515625.1 Sinocyclocheilus rhinocerous
TTGCTTTGCATGTAGCTTTTTAATGTACTGTAGCGACTCACAGAATTTTTTAATTTGGCTTCTTTGTTTTGATAGAAACCGTTAAAGTCACCAAGTACATGTAGAAATAACCATCAGTCAATTTTGAAGAATGAATGTGTGTCGTCTTTCAAAGTAAAGTAGCTTAATTGAAGCCTAGTAAACGTAAGTGTCTTGCTTAAGTATCTAGTGACGGTTGTCGTCGTCCTTGTGTAAAACGGAGCGATGCAGCTTCGAGTCAACCTGTGCATTGATATTGTAAGACGTGCATGCGTGAGAACCTCATTTAACTCATGCATGTACTTTTTCACGCTCAGGCGTTTCCCCATGGAGTCCTGCAGCCCCTACCAAAGAGACCAGCACTAGAAAAGAGTAACGGGGCCAGTACGCTCTTCAACCCCAGTGTCTTGCACTACCAACAGGCTTTGGCCAGCGCACAGCTTCAGCAGCCCACCGCTGCGTTCTTTCCCACAGGTAAGAGGAAACACGCACACACATGTACAAACCCATGCACACACATCGCCCATACTGCTTTGTATTAATCCCTGGGTCACAATTTTACACCCGTTTTCTCTTCTCTGA
>NW_015761329.1:0-597 GCF_001515625.1 Sinocyclocheilus rhinocerous
GGGAAAGTCTTCAGCTGGAGGGAGTTGAAAGCGTATTTGCGGCTGCCTACGTTTTTCATGGTGTTTTCTCGCCTGCAGCCCTCGCTGTGGAACAGAGAGGTGATTGAGAGACAGAAAAGGCCATTCACACACCAAAAACAATAACTATAACGATGACTATATTAGTGTCCACACCAACGCATGATAGCGTTCTGTTTATTATAAGCACGCACTGCAGTTTGCCACTTTAAATGTTCAAGTCGGGTGGATTCTGAATGTTTGTCAAATGTGTTTACTGTTCATCAGATAGAAAAAAAAAATCGTTCTGGAAGTGATTCCAATGATTTCGTTCCTCTGTTTTTAAAACTATATCTTCACAGAGTTTCTGTAGGTTTTATGAAGGTAAATGTAAGATTTTTAAGACCAAGTAAAAAAAAAAATTAAGGAATAAATTAAATTGAACACAATACGACAATATGGTCTCTACATGTAAATGACTTGTAATAGCAACGCTTCAAAGTTTGAAAATATAACTTCCAATAGATCTCCATTACTTTTAAATTAATTTAACAAAAAGAAAGATAGATAGATAGATAGATAGATAGATAGATAGATAGA
>NW_015761330.1:0-600 GCF_001515625.1 Sinocyclocheilus rhinocerous
CAATTTAGTACTGTATCTCATTCAAATGTCCAGAGAATTAATCCTCTTTTTTTTCATATTCTACAAACTGTCAATGTGCAAATAAAAATGTCAAATATATAACATAAAGGTATAAAAAAATCAAGCAGAATTCTTAGGACTAGTGTATTTTAATAAGGCAGGCCAGGTTGTCACATGGTTCATAATTAACAAAATATGTTTGCCAAAACATTGGTTTCATAACACTTCATAATAAGGTTCCATTTGTTAACATTAGTCAACTACATAAAACTAAAAAATCTTCTGAAGCACATTTACATTTATTCATCTAGATGCTTTTTTTTTACTTGAGAAAAACAACAAAAGATTTTGCTGTTTCATTAAAGGTTTTTTTTTTTTTAGCATGCAGTCAAATGTTGACGGGAGAGATGAGTTTTCAGCTGTTGCTTGAATTTTCAAAGTTCATTTAAAAATTTATTAATACATTATAAAAATCAAAAGTTGTATCCATTCATATAATTTAATGGAGCTAACGTGAACTAACAATGAACAGTTGTAGCTAATCTTAAAGATTAATAAATTCTTTAAAGGGGTCATATGATGCGATTTCATTTTTTCCTT
>NW_015761331.1:0-600 GCF_001515625.1 Sinocyclocheilus rhinocerous
TTTAAAAAATTATAAAAATTGTATTTTTAGTTAAATTAATATTTTATATAAAATGACATTTTTATAATTTATAAAAGCTATTTTAAAAATGGAAAAAATATTGATTTAATAAAAGTTTTTAATTCATTAATTAGATTTATTTAAAATTACATCCACTGGCATCTATAGACTCTCTTAGTTCAGCAGTAAGGCAGCACACTATTGTTCTTATATTGGTTCCGGGACTTAATGTGTTTTGTGTGATAGTGGAAGTTTTGATTTTAAAAAATGACCTTTCAATCTCTCCCAAAAGGAACACTGCTGACCACCCCTCAGCACACTCAGATTGGAGCACATCCCGTCACCGTGCCAACGTACCGACCCCAAGGAACACCTGGGTACAGCTACGTGCCACCTCACTGGTAGAGCCCACCTGCCAATCATGTGAGATCCCGCCTACATGACTCATTCCACCCAGTGCAGAGCAATCGCTGACTTCTTCTCGTTTTCTCTCTCTCTCCTTCACAGATCTGGAGTCAAACATTGTATGCAACTACTCAAGTCTTACATCGGCGCTCTGTGCTCAACAGTGAGGCGCCACGTCTGTTTGCAAGAACAAAA
>NW_015761332.1:0-600 GCF_001515625.1 Sinocyclocheilus rhinocerous
TATTTGTGGATCATAATCTATTTATTTGGAATAATGCAACAATTCCACATAAAAAAAAACACAATAATAATGCTTTGGTAAATCATAATTATTACATCAATTATTACATTAATTAAAAATGAAAATAAATTGAATAAAAAAAATTATGAAATTGATTAATGAAATTAAAGCAATTATGAGTCATAAAAATTCTACTTTTTGTCACAATTGTTTTTGTAATACATAATTATTATATCATAATTATGAGTTGTTGTAATTATGACTATCTCAAACCATTTTGTCACAATTATGACTTTGGTCAATCATAATTATGACTAAGTTAAAAAAATCTGAATTAAGTCAATTATTAGATAAAGTTGAAATTATGAGACAATTCATAATTATGGCAAAACATACTTTTTGTCATAATTATGACTTTTTTCTTATAATTTCAATGTTTTATCTCATAATTCCATCCATCCATTCTCCAAACCACTTGTCCTCTCTAGGGTTGTTGGAGCCTATCCCAGTCTCAGGCCGCTGGCGGGGGAAAAACCCTGGACACATGGCCAGTTTATCTCATAATTTCAACTCTATCTCATACGTATGCCTTTTTATTGC
>NW_015761333.1:0-600 GCF_001515625.1 Sinocyclocheilus rhinocerous
AAGTTAAATTTCAAAGTATACATAAGACAAACAACTACTATACAATGTAATTATATGGTCAATAAATCATGGCAATGTATGCTTTTCCATTAACTCATCAACATAATTTCATAAGTTTCAAATTCATTTTAAGACATTTGAGATTCTAATAGATTGTTTAGTTTGAAGTTTAAATGACAGGTTGATGTACACATTGAGGTCATGACTGAACAGCTCTGTTTGCATTCTGTATTCTCTCAGACACATGTTGAAGGCATTGTTTTAGCCACCAGATCTCCTAGTTGGCACAAATGCAATTAAGATGGGTCTAAAACTGTTAGGCTAAGCCAGCCATATAAATGTAAAATCCTATGTTGCGTGCATTTCCACCCTCTTGATTTAAAATCTGCTATTATTACATATCCAGGGCGTTGAGATAATCTTACACTTAACCTCTGTCTGAAACACACGTCTAATCTCAGCATGATGTACATGGAAAACATCATTCATTCCATTCAATTTTGTGAATTTTAATCTCAGTGGATCAGTAGATCAGACAGTCTCAGTAATTTATTCTGAGAAAACTAGAGATTATATTATTCTGGAGCAATCTCTCTTTAC
>NW_015761334.1:0-600 GCF_001515625.1 Sinocyclocheilus rhinocerous
TTAATTAGTCATTTATTTATATTTATTAATAATTTCACATTTAAAAAATATTTTAATTTTATTAATTTATGCAGCCCTTCAAACAAACACAGCAAACCCGGAGTTTTTTCTTTTTAATCACATGTTTTTTCAGAAAAAAATCTTTCAGCCCTTATTATATATTTACTAATGTTTTTATGACATGCAAATTTAAACAGTTGTTTGTATGTTTTTGGTTAATTGAACATTGTTAGTGCAAATCATTCTGATTTAAATATCACCAAGGAAAGCATCAGTTAGATTGGGTTGAAAATAATAAACTAATCACTAATGTTACTCTTTGTGTAACAGTGAATTTATAAATGTCATCTGATTATGAAGTTTTAATGAAAATAATTACTTTTGCATATACAAAAATATGATCATATTTGGGTTGAAACAGTAAAAATCTGATCTGCTGGTCGTATCAGTAATAGTTTGAGAAGTGTTTAGTATTGTGGTGAACACTCACTGCAGCGCTTGCGTTGTATCTCGTGTCAGGTGCGGATCAGAGAGGCCTCTGGTCTTCCTCTCAACCTCTCCAACTTCGTCTTCTGTCAGTACACCTTCTGGGAACAATCA
>NW_015761335.1:0-600 GCF_001515625.1 Sinocyclocheilus rhinocerous
AAATCAGTAAAGAAGCTGTGTTTGGAATGGCATACTACCATACAATTCCTACTATAATGTAGGATGCAATACTGTGAACAGTATGTGAATTTTCTGTATGCGAGGAATTACCAGATTATCTACTACATTTACTGAAATCTAATGTATGCATCTGAAGACACTGCATAGGATACTGTTTTCCACAACGCAACGTTCTCCATGTGACATTACATCTTAAAACACGTGAGTGAACTGGAGGCAGGGAATAGCAATTATAAATGTAACACTTTTATATGTACATACAGTATATACAAGTTACTGTAAACTACAAACTATTGCTGTGTATCTAAAAACAATATCATTAGAAGAACATAAATTTTACCTACGGCACGTTTCCGATCTCACGTCACCAATGACGTTATGATTTTGGATCACGTGTCACTTAAGGTGTGGTTATGATTACATCACATAAGAAAGATCGGTGGGATCTCTAACTTGTAAAACCTCTTTCTGTTGCATTAACACAAGGAAGACACGAGTGTAATAAAAAAGATTTTATTAACAAAACATAGACAGGAGTAATCAACAACTACTAAATGAATACCATGAATGAAAAAGGAA
>NW_015761336.1:0-600 GCF_001515625.1 Sinocyclocheilus rhinocerous
TTATTTCATTTTTTTTTTTATTTAATCTGTGCCCATGATTTTGTAATCTATATTTCAAAACTGAACTCATGAATTTCAACTAGTTGTAACTTTTCTGTCTAAGTAGATCTAAATATCTATTATTTTATCATGAAGATAAAATTATATTAAATTAGTTAATAGAGGTTTCCTATTTTCAATTTCATAAAGTGTAGTTTTCAATAATACATTTCTATTTTGCCTATACATGTTTATTGAATTAAATTGGACTATAGTAGGAGACACTTAATTTCCCAGAATGCTCTAATTTACTTATTTACTTCTAATAAATAGTGGATAGATTCCAATTTTGATGTCAATGTTCTTTTAACTTTTTTGATGAAGTTAAGTCTGAATTTGGTGTGATTAGCTTGGAAAAAACTTATAGCTTAGAAAAATGCCTAATTAGTTGGATATCAGAGAATAAGTAGACATAATTAGTGCAAATTAAAATGATTTTCTTACTTAGTATTTATATTGACTTGTTTTCTAGTACAAATATCTAAACATTCTTGATTCAAGATGAATTTACTTGAGAAGCAAAATGACTAAAG
Source organism: Sinocyclocheilus rhinocerous (assembly GCF_001515625.1). Classification (NCBI taxonomy): domain Eukaryota; kingdom Metazoa; phylum Chordata; class Actinopteri; order Cypriniformes; family Cyprinidae; genus Sinocyclocheilus; species Sinocyclocheilus rhinocerous. Next base: position 573 of record NW_015761336.1, read on the forward strand.
ATATTAAGTCTTGGTTTCTGAAAAAAAA
>NW_015761337.1:0-600 GCF_001515625.1 Sinocyclocheilus rhinocerous
ATTTCTTTGGGGGGGGGGGTTACTTGTACTTGTACTGTATCAAAGTTTTCGGTGAAGACACAAAAGAAGAAGAGGCGAAACAATGAGGAGTTTATCACGAGTGCTTTGTTGCTGCCATGACTTCAAAGAGAGCTCAATTCATGGGCCTTTTAGTCCAACCTTCAGACCTGTTCTGATTTCTTCTTGTTACATGAGAATAGACAGAGAGATTAAAACAGATTGCACAAAATGTAACATGTCACCATGACAACATCTGGATAAAGTGCACATTTGAAAAACATAAGCTGCCAGTAGAAAGTCATAATATCTTTATTAGTAGCAGTGCACTCATGCTTTAGTCCAGGCAGGGTGATTCCATTGTGTTTATTTGATATGTATGAGGGCAAGCTTTAAAAGGTTGGAATGACAATTCTTTGGTCTATAGCTCTAAACAAGGCAAAACAAGGAACTAAATGCACTGTGGAATTTACATTTAAATGTTCTGAATTTTAAACAGTATTGAGGGGGGAAATCACTTTAGTTTCAACTCAAAAACTTGGTTCATAGCCAGGTGCTAAATAGCGCTGAACTGTGAGTCATTAAGTCACTCTTTTTTTTTTT
>NW_015761338.1:0-600 GCF_001515625.1 Sinocyclocheilus rhinocerous
TTTAATCCCCGCTTTTCTTAGCGTCTTTTATGAAACAGCCCCCAGCTGTCGTGTGACTCCCTGTTGCTTGGGTTGTCTTGATTGGTCACAAGTGTGTCTTGTTATTCATTGGTCTGTAGAGCCCTTGTGTTTCATAGTTCTTGGTTTAGGTTTCTCACCGAGCTGTAACTGCTGATTGGTAAGTTTATTGTTTTGGTTCATGTTCGGTTCAGGTTAACTAAGCTTCTACTAAACTTGCTATCAGTGGATAGTTGTTACATTAAAACTCCAAAAACTGGCCAACCAATTTTCTTATTTTATTTGTTTGTTTGTTTGTTTGTTTTTTCTCAAGGTTTTTGAGCCTGTTTAAAAGTAAATCAAATCTGGAAAACATATATTTTAAGCACCTGATAGCTTTATAGGACTGTTTCTAAGGTTGACAGATTTTATTGATGTTAAGTACAATATTAGTGGAAATGCTTAAGAAAAAGTACAGCAATATTAAATAAAGTGAAATTGAAAAAGTAGAAATAGCCACGCGATGTAACAAGGATTGAATGGACTACTTTAACGCTTCATCTTCTCTTTCCTCTCTGGAAGTTTATAATCTGCGTCTTTAAC
>NW_015761339.1:0-600 GCF_001515625.1 Sinocyclocheilus rhinocerous
TGAAGAGAGTTGAAACAACAAAAAGAGGACAGCAACAGACAGGACGTCAAACGTCTGAGAGGTACAACAGTATAAGAGCATTAGCAGAAAAAGACTAATATAAGTCATATAGAAAAGTAGAATGATAGATGGATGGCAACAACAGGAAGGATATATATGAACAAATAGGCAAGAACATGACAAAAAATAAGTGAATACATCTCTTTCTTTCAGGTTATATGTACAACTTGGGTTGTCTGAGACCCAGAAAGACAGCACAGGCCGAACTTGTCTTGAAGAACATTTCCAAACAAAACCCTCATGGACCAGTGAGAGACAACAGCCACACCATTCATTATCTTCATGTGCAATTTATCCATTTCAAAGACTGTCTAAGAGGTGACATGTGACCTTTTGTTTGTGTCATGCAGGTGAGGTTAGTGAAATGGTGGCCCTAATGACAGGTGGGCGCTTGGGGTCACCATTGAGTGCTTTTGGCAGCAGTGACAGTGAGGATGTAGTGGAGCAACAGCTCCACTTACAGGACAGACATAGTGTGAACAGCTACCAGGAATCTGAGACCCAGGAAAGCACTGATCTGGAGCAACTATTCAAGAGTTT
>NW_015761340.1:0-600 GCF_001515625.1 Sinocyclocheilus rhinocerous
AAGTTCTGCTGAATTGTCTCTTTCGTTGATGCTACAAAGAACCTGGGCATTTTCCCCTGTGGCTCAATATGCATCATGCACAAAGTGTACTTGATTTAAAATTGCTCAGTTGTGTCTGAAACAGATGAGTCTGAATCTGACAATGTTTTGTTACGTGTCGTGTGTATTGAGGCAGATTGAAAATGAAAGGTCCGGTGAGTGACGCTGAAAGGTTAATGCCCTTCATCTGCCACTGTAATTATAATTTCTGTGAAAAACAATGAAAGTTGCTGGTGTTTAACTGCCACTAGTGTCCGTTTCAGTTGGAATCTGCAGTAAATTGTATGTAAAGGTACATTTTGCAAAAGTTACAAAAATGTAGAGGCACATTTTTTTCAAGTTACAAGTTCAAGCTACAAAAAAGTTTATAAAGCCATAGTAAAAGTAATTCATATGAATCAAGCAGTTTAATCCCTTTCATTTGTAGAGACTATTGATATAACGATTCACTCAACTCACGATTCGATTCGATTCACAAATTTGATTTCACGATTCGATTTTCTCACAATTTTTTTGAACAAAATGAGATTGAAGACATTATACAGTAAATGAAAAGGTGTC
>NW_015761341.1:0-600 GCF_001515625.1 Sinocyclocheilus rhinocerous
AGACGTGTACCTGTGTCTGCAGCGTCTGAGGAAGCGCATGATCTTCCGCGCGGCCTGATCCTGTTTCTTGGTCAGGAACGAGCCTCTGACACACACAGTTTGACAGTTTGAGCGAGGAATCACAGAATCACTCATATAATGATCTGCAGTGTGGTATATTGTGTGCGTCTCACTTGAGCCTGGTGTTGAGGGCCCCGGGGCCGCGTGGCCCCTGCTTGACACGCTCATACTCTTTATAGCTGCGGTAGTACTGCTGGATGAGGACGGCTGCTCGCCGCGACTGCTGGAACTTCTTCTGCTCGTAATAACTGCGGAACTTGCTCTGAATCAGTATGGCTGCCTGCGTCATCTTCTTATACAAGGCATACTGGAGGAGGACACACACATATAAATAAATACTGCAGGAGGACGACACAATACACACAAACACACACAGCAGAAACAGTGCGAAACCACAACGGCGTGTACAGTTTAGTTTGACGTTACCTTCAGTGCTATCCATGTTAGCTAGCGTGAAATTAAACGAGAAACAGGAGAGAGATCAGAGACACGGCAGCAATATTAGTGTGTTAGCGAAGACACACACACACTCACACTCAC
>NW_015761342.1:0-600 GCF_001515625.1 Sinocyclocheilus rhinocerous
CATTTTTGCATAGATAGATATAGTTTCTCATCGTTTTAGCATTAGTAATTTAGTCAAACACATCTGGAAAAGTAATATATATAATATATTAATATAATAATAATCTAAATAATGTGTTCCTTTCTTTATTTCATGTTGTTTATCACTGTTTAAAAAACCTAGCATTATTAAAATACAAAGTAGAAGTTAAAAGATCAAATGTTCCTCTTTGAAAATTAGAAAAGCTCAGAGAAAGAAGAGGCTGTTAAAATATAAACATTGTGAATTCCTGCATAAACTGCATAAATCTATTTGTAACTCTTTTCTACAGCTGCACACCTGCTACATGGCTCTCTTCAAAAACAGACCCCATCGCTGGACTGTGTTTTCTCAGAGCAGAGCTTTGCACTACACTGCCTGTGAGCTGCAGTGTTCAAGCTCAGACTCTTCTTCCACCGTCAGCAGTGTTAACCAGACACAGACTGTCCCAGAACCTGCAGACGAGGGCCCTCCATCTCCCCCCAGCCACTGCTGCATGAGCGGCTGCCATAACTGTGTGTGGATCGAGCATGCTGAAAAACTGCTGAAATATTACAGCGATGGTGGAGACAGAGCTCTGGC
>NW_015761343.1:0-600 GCF_001515625.1 Sinocyclocheilus rhinocerous
GGCCGTGTGAATCCTTCGCAGAAATCCACATTCCACAAGCACACGAATGGGGAGGAAGACCTTTTCCTCTCTGGCTCTCCGGCTTTTTTGCAGTGGCCATGGGGCCTGCACTCTCTTCGTACGGTAAGCCCACCACAACGTGACAACAAGTACGGAGCTGTGCTGCGACAGAGAGCTCTTCTTTTCCTTCTGTTTGGTGTATGGTGAGTGCCCCCAAAAACTTGGAAAATAAATTGAAAACTTAGAGTGAGATAACTAACGTGTCAGGGCGAGTTTTCTGCTCTAAGTGAAGTGGCTCAACAAACTTTAGGAATGTATTGCGTTTGGGACGTTACCTTGCGGCTCCGTCTGTAAACTGTTAAAGCAAATAATTTCCGAAGTCTGCTGAGCCAGCTTCCGAAAATCTTGACGGGGAAGAGAGCGAGAATGACGAAATGGCAGGTAGCTGCAGTTTATATACAGGTAGGGCTGCACGATATATCGTTTTAGCATCGATATCGCGATGTGCGCATCTGCAATAGTCACATCGCAGGATGTGCGATGTTTAGTATACTGGTCGTTATATTTATACTGATTGTTTTCTTTGCTCACACACAGACA
>NW_015761344.1:0-600 GCF_001515625.1 Sinocyclocheilus rhinocerous
GGCGGCGTCGACGAGGTGAGACCAGTCCAGGCCCGTGGCGGTGTCTGGCAGAGGCATGAGACCCGGGTCGCTGAACTTCGAGCGGTCAGCCAGCGAGCCGTCAGAGAACCAGAACTCATCTGAAGAGAGACACAGAGAGACAGATCAGTGACACCAATCCACCGTCAATCCACCGCTGAGCTTCCCCTGGGTTTCTACAGACAGCAGACCAGCAGAAACACAGATAGAGCTCAATTCAGTCCATCTGTCGGGAGGTCAGGAGGTCTCTGTAATGAAGGCAGCGGGAGAAAGAGCGGTTAAATCGCTCACCTGCCGTCTTTGGTTCCTTTTACAAGATCTCAGAGACTTCATCCTCCAACACAACTGACAGCAGAATGAGAGCAAGATCACACCATTCATCTAAGATCTGCTCTCTCTAGCCCACACACAAACATGATCTCTTCTGCTCACCGAGGCTGCATTTATTTGATAAAAAATCTAGTAAAATCGTGAAATTGTGAAATGTTATTACACAGTTTAAAACAGCTGTTTTCTATGTGAATATATTGTAAAATCTAATTTATTCCTGTGATAAAAGCTGAATTTTCAGCATCATTACTC
>NW_015761345.1:0-593 GCF_001515625.1 Sinocyclocheilus rhinocerous
ACACACACACACACACACACACACACACACACACACAAAACTCAATGTTTAAAACTTTTTAATTTAACTTAATGGTTAAAAGTCAATTTTAACAACTGAATAATTTAATAACATTTTCACAATGATAGTGCTCTATGAAATCCATTTTATTACTTTTCCCACTAAATTCCATGTTTTAGTTTTTTTTTTCTGAATTCCATTTTAATGGTTTAATTCAATTTTAATAATCAAAAAGGATGATTAAACAATTCATAAAACTTTCCCCATTTAATAATTTATTACAATTGTAATAATAATATTGCCAAATGAAATGTGTTTTATTTTCTCTCAAATTCTGTGTTTTCCGTTTTAATTTTTCTGGAAAAATTAAATTTTTTGTCACGATCTGCCTACTGTGTTGGAGCGAGGAGACACGGAGACGTGGGAGAATTTACAAAGGAGTCTTTAATAAACTAAAACAGGGTAACACACACGTAGAACATAGAGTTGATGTATAACACCGAACACAGGACACAGGAAAACACTGGGCTTAAATAACTGGAACCAAATGAGGGAATTAACGAGAAACACCTGAAATCAATGAACACAATCAA
>NW_015761346.1:0-600 GCF_001515625.1 Sinocyclocheilus rhinocerous
ACCTAAAACTGGTAATTGTGAGGTAGTCTAAAATAAGAAATAAAGTCACATTGCTATGAGACATACAGTCGTAATTACAAGATATAAAGTTGCAATTACCTGAAATAAAGTTGCCATTTTGAGAAATGGAAAGTTGCAGTTTCTGTTTTAAATTTTTTTCCCATACAATTAAGTAAACAGAGAGCTGGCAATTGACCCTTCACTAAGACCCGTCCTCCTAAATTACTTCTACTCCGACACACTTTACAGAAAAATGTCTCATAATGCTTTGAAGATTTCTCTGAAACAGCATAATTTTCAGTAAAACGTGCTAATTAGGTGGTAAAAACTGATTGCATATTATTCCTGCATTCTTGACTGGAATGAACTGTGATATTGCAAATCATTTTTCCCTGCCATTTTTCTTTAAAGAAATGAACGCAGTAACGTGATTAAAATCTGCAGAGACAGAATCAAGGCCAATGCTTCACGCAGTCAACGGCAAACAGAGAATCTCATTTAAAAGCTGATAACATTAGTGTAAGTGAACTGAACATACAACACATTTACTGTGCTACTGTGAACTCTTTAGTTACTACTGCATCTACTGTTACCTCAAGC
>NW_015761347.1:0-600 GCF_001515625.1 Sinocyclocheilus rhinocerous
TATTTTACCCAATATTTGTGTCCTGTACTATAGTCCACCCAAAAATGAAAATTCAGTCATGATTTATTCACCCTCATGGTGTTCCAAAACTGTATGCATTTCTTACTTTTGTTGAACACAAAAAAAGATATTTAGAAGAATATTGGTAACCAAAAAGTTTTGGTTCCCATTGACTTCTATTGTATTTTTTTGTCCATATAATGGAAATCAATAGGAACTGACATTGGTGACCAACATTCTTTAAAATATCTTTAAATGTTCCAGAGAACAAAAAAAGTTTTACAGATTTAGAACAACATTTTTGGCTGAACTATCCCTTTAAGCTATCACACTTTTAGTTCAGCAAAATGCTAATGCAAAACTGCTGAAATGATTTGCAGTGTCAAGTCTGTCACTTATGAGGTTCCATGATTATTAGTATTCTGCTTTTATAAACTGATAAGATTTATGCATTTAGAGCGCAACTAGCTAGAATTCTGTTCTTGCACTTTACTTTGAGCAAGGAATCTATGTAAACCAGTGAGGTCATCTTTTAGTGTTTGTTTCATGACTTCACAATGATTACAGATAGCTTTAGATGTCAATGAGCTTCATTCTTCC
>NW_015761348.1:0-592 GCF_001515625.1 Sinocyclocheilus rhinocerous
CACACACACACACACACACACACACACACACACACACAGAAAGACTCAAATACAGACACAAAGCTGGCAAGGTCTGCTAAATGTTAGATTTTCTTTTAGAACTGTCAAAATAGGATTTTACAGCAGATTTGTCTCACACCGACTCAGAACCTTAAAGTAAAGGTATGTTTTTGCAGCCCAGATAAAACAAAATAAGTATCTGTTATAAGCATATATGTGTATACAATATGTATAGATACAATAATGTTCAAAATATATATTTTTTTAAATTATACTTTTCTTCAGCAAAGATGCATTAAGTTGATCAAATCTGAAAATCTGACAATAAAGACATTTATAATGTTAAAGAAGATTTCTATTTCAAATAAATGCTATTTTTTTACTTTATACTCATCAAAGAATTATATACAATTCATGGTTCCCACAAATATACTATTATCAACATGTATAATAAGAAATGCTTCTTGAGCACTAAATCAGACTGAAGTAATGGCTGCTGGAAATTCATCTTTTCAATCACAGGAAAAAATAATTAAAAAATGTATTTACATAAAAACAATCATTTTAAATTGTAATAACATTTTACAATAGG
>NW_015761349.1:0-600 GCF_001515625.1 Sinocyclocheilus rhinocerous
GGAAACGGTTTAGGGCCGTTTAGCTAAAGAATCCCCGGCCGCCGCCGCGCGACATACTAGTAAAAAATGTACAGCCTGAATGCATTGTAAGTGGCTTTGGATAAAAGTGTCTGCCAAATGCATAAATTAAATTAAGTTAGCTTTTTAAAACAAAGAAAGGGAGGATGGTTTGTATGCGACAACAGCAGGAAACTGTGAACGCATGTCAAAAGATTAAATCTGATTAGAAGCTTGTGACATAATCAATCATCAGATCACTTTATTTAGTATTCATGTAGACAATGAGTTCGGAATGAACAAAAAGTGTCCATGTGTTTAAATGTGGCTACTGGCTGCACCATCACAGATTCAAATGTTCGCTGTGATCTTGTCAAAGGTTTAATGAACATAGATGAATCATGGTCATTTAGGAATAAGATTGTCTGGATCGAGTTTGGGGTTTGGATCGAGATCACAATCTTTCAATGATTAATTGTGCAGCTCTAATTTCTTATAATATAAGTGGCTCCGTATATTTCTGATAATATATGTAGCGTTTCGACTAATCAGACACATATTTATTCATTATATTTAATGAATAATCCAGCAAACCCCCTCACC
>NW_015761350.1:0-601 GCF_001515625.1 Sinocyclocheilus rhinocerous
AAAAAAAAACTAGACAGCATTTAAAAAATAATAACAAAAATATACAACAAAATGACTAAAACCCCCAAAAGTTTAATGGAAAAAAAATGCAAAATTCAAAAATGAATAAAAACTATAAAGTATACTAAGATAACACTGCTGCATACACTTTATTCTTATGAAAGTCTTTCATTAAGTAACACACTTTGCCCTTGGACTGACTGTTGTATAAATAAATAAATAATGAAATAATACATAAATACCAGTTTGCAGCAAGTTTGGTTAGATATTCTCAACTGTCGAAATCAGTGCTAAATCAATGAACAATAACATAACTAACCATATAATCATGCATAAATGGCAAAAATAAATAAATGTCAACATGGACAGGTTGCATGGCATGCCCTCATCCTTGAAAACAAAGAACAAATCTGCACAAAGTAAAAGAAAATCTGACCAAGCCTACACTAAATATGGGTTCACGTCAGCAAGGATAAACATGGTTTGAGCTGACCACAATATGGTGAATTATTGTCTGCTGAGAGCACTAAAATCTCAGTTTAGAAAGAGTTCAGTTTTGGTTTTTAAACAGACATTTAGAAAAATGAAATGTTCTTAGTCT
>NW_015761351.1:0-600 GCF_001515625.1 Sinocyclocheilus rhinocerous
CCTTGATAGGCAGCAGATGGAGGGCTCCAAGGTGGCTCCTCCCCTCTTGCAAAGGGTCATCTGATCCATTTGCAATATGAACAGTACTTTTCCAGGAACCTCCAGAAGTCTCCATGGGAATATTGAAAGGAGATGCCCTTGGCATGTGTGTAGTCACAGTTTTGGTACCTTAATTGTTAATGGGCTGATCTAAATCACACTCGCATCAGTAGCTCACTAGTTTGTTTGGAAAGTTTCCACATCATGAAAGCCAGCAGATATGGGGTTTCATTTATATGCATTCATAACAACTCCAGATACAACATGCCCAGGCATCATGGCACCAACTCCTGTGTTTTGATCCACACCGTGATCCAAGGAGGTAATATGGAAATATAGACCCATGGAGATATAGATTGATGGATGACTATAATCATAACTCCATCTGAAGCACTTTGCTGAGCAGTTTAAGATTTGTACAAGCTGTTAGACAAGTCACCATCATGTTAACTAAGATTGTACCAAACTATTAATAGCTTGACAGATTGTCTTACTACTTTCAGGTTTTCCTACTATAGCTACACTCTTAAAAATAAAGGTGCTTAAAAGGTTCTTCACAGC
>NW_015761352.1:0-600 GCF_001515625.1 Sinocyclocheilus rhinocerous
GATCGCCTTCTCCGCCAATGTCAACATCTCCGCCAAGATCGCCTTTTCCGCCAAGATCGCTGTCTCTGCCAAGGTCAACGTCTCTGCCAAGATCGCCTTCTCCGCCAATGTCACCATCTAGAAGCATAGTTTATGTGCCATCTAGTCCAAAAGAATCTCTGGATTTGTTGGAAGAGTAAGTCTGTATGTCAGAATGTCCAACAAAAATATTTACCACTGACAAATATTTGAGCAGCTAGAAGTATACAATCTGATGTTGTGTGTGTACATAAAGTTGTTTGGAGAATATAATAGAATATAATAATGAGCTAGATATAAGATATTATTTATGTACAGCCTTAAAGACTTTAAAGTAGGGGTAGGAACTTGGAAGGTAATTATTATAAACTTCATAATAAACTGAAATAAAAAGGATACGGAAAAACCGCGATACACCACCCACGATACGTATCGCGATACTCTCATGGTATACCGAACATAGATAGATAGAAATAGTCGATAGATAGATAGACAGAAAGAAATAGTCGATAGACGGATGGATAGATAGATAGATAGCTAGTAGGGCTGTGCAATTAATCGCATGCGATTGTCATGCGCATC
>NW_015761353.1:0-601 GCF_001515625.1 Sinocyclocheilus rhinocerous
AAAAAAATCTTTGTAAAATATCAATAAACATTTATTTAACCATACGTAAGTTTCTTACTGAAGGTAGTTTTTGATCTCAGTTTTTAGTGGTTATTGAAAATGAGACAAATTTGCTATTATTTTAATCTTCAATATGTCATTTAACAGTTGAGATATTTCTTTAATGCTTTTTAAACTAGCAGAAGTCATAAACTGGGTTTAAGTACCAGCACAATGAAGAATGTCATTATTGTATATTAAAAAGTTAATTATTGTACTGACAAAACATTTGAGGTGTTTTTTTTTTGTTTGTTTGTTTTGGATTAGATCAAATAGCATTTTAAGCTGTTATATGGGCCTCGTACAACACAATGTCATATTTTCTTTCCATTCTTTATGGGAAAAAGTATATACTGTATTCATGAAATAAAACCACATATTTGTACTATACGTGTGAAATTAATGTGGAAAAAAGAAATACTCTGAACACAGAAGTGGATTTACACAAACTGAGAAAGTCAAAAAGTAATAAATAATATGTTCAATTTATATAGCACCTTTCCCAAGCTCAAGGACTCTCTACAAGGTACACCAAAGCAGCAAATATTGATTACAAAGAAAC
>NW_015761354.1:0-601 GCF_001515625.1 Sinocyclocheilus rhinocerous
AAACGGGCTTCCATACAAACCTGTATGGGGTTCTTTCTTCAAAATATCTTATTTTGTGGTCAACAGAAGAAAGAAACTCACACAGGTTCGGAACAAGTGCATGGTGGGTAAATGGTGACAGAATTCAAATTTTTAGGTGAACTATCCCTTTAAGGGGTTAAAAAGTACTTAACACGAATGACTCGTAAACGTAATTTTTAGATAAAGCCAAATATTCTGGATTTATTAGTCAAGTAATTTTGTGAGTTGTAATATTCCAAGCTCAAATTATATTTAATAATCGGTTACGATAAACCAAACTAAAACGATTTGTACATTATGGCCGTGTCTCAAAATCGAGTGACAGGCCTAACTAGACAGCATTTCTGTGCTAAAATGTTTCTTCCATAACTTTTTATCATGCCCCAAAATGCAGAAACACGTAAGTTACGTACTTGACGTACGGTGTCAATCAAAACTCCTCCCACGCGTCCAGCCAATCAGAGCAGCGCTAGTCCATGCGAGCGCTGACGTCAGAGCGCTCTTCCTGCTAGGTTTCCAGCGCAATGGCGGCGACGCGGCTCTTCTTGAGAACTTCACCCGTTAAGTCTTCGTTAACCGG
>NW_015761355.1:0-601 GCF_001515625.1 Sinocyclocheilus rhinocerous
AAATCAAAAGGGAAGAGGTTGAGCTAAGACAGGAAATTATAACAAGAGGTACAAAATGAGGTCAGTGAATTAAAGCCACACACACACAGAAAAGACAGCCGCATGAATTACTCACTGAACACATTTTGTTTAATTCCACAGAAAAATAAAAAATGCACATGTAAAACATGCAGGTCACCAAAGTGATAAAAGATCATCTTTTCTAGAATTGACAGTTCCTTATTGTGATGGCGACACTGCCAGTCAGTTTGTCGCTGCTACTGGGCGCTATATGCCTTGCTTTGTTTATAGAGGGTGTGTGATATAAGGAACTTATAATAATGTTCCTACGAGGCCAACAATCTCACTCTGTGTCTTTCTCTCTCAGAAGATAAAAACGCGACCACAAGCTGGTTTGCTGCCAAACGCAAAGTAGCGAGCAGCTAGCTAACTGACTCTCTCTCTCTTTTTCTCTCATCCACTCTTTCTACCCTCTCTTTTTTTCTTTGAGAAAGCCTTTGAAGTTAGCAGGGGGGCCTGTGCTCTCGCAGAGATGGTAACGAATGATACTTTAAGTGATTCTTTTTTATCCAGGCGAGCTTAATGAAAGATTAATGGGTTT
>NW_015761356.1:0-601 GCF_001515625.1 Sinocyclocheilus rhinocerous
AAAAAATAACAATAATGGTATGCAGAGATAGTATCCAAATGTTCTTCCTAACTCAATAACTAAAAAGTCTAACTCAATAATATAAGAGTATGCAACAAGTATGTAATAAGAAGCAAAGCTCAAAATCAAACACACACACAAAAAATATATATATATATATATTTTTTTTTAAAATTAGAAGACTCAGTATTTTTCAATTACATGTAACCCTCTGTCCTAACCGTTAACAGATTTCAACACATCGTAGATGTTGCCCAATTGCTGAGAATGTAATTCCTATGTAAGAAATGTACTAAAAGAGGTAACATAGAAGCTTTGGACGGTTGAGGTTCACTGAGAAATGTTAATAATCTGCTTTGCCTATCCAAATACCCTGTTAGCTTGGGTTTTGAGATGAGGTGTAAGGGTTGAGAGCCAAAGTAAATACTTTCACAGGTAAGGGAAAAACGGAAGAAAACATGGTTCAATTCAAACCTAATCAAGGACCAAACTGAAAAATAATGTGCAGCAAACCCTGATGAAATATTAATGCTGCAATATACCAGCAAAATTAAAATCAAATGTTATTGTGGGAGATAAGAATTTTATATATATACAGGTG
>NW_015761357.1:0-601 GCF_001515625.1 Sinocyclocheilus rhinocerous
AAATTTTATACACATAGAAAGCACATTAAATGCAAATAATGTGTCTATTTTAATATTTAAAATAATCAAAATAAAATGTCAAAATATTTGTGAATTAATGTTCATCTTCATTAGAGATAGATTTATGTAAAAATGAAACAACATATTTATTATGACCTGTACTTATTAAAATGTATAAAAGAAAAGTGGTCATATTAAATGTAATTATATTTTAAATGATCAAGAACTTATTTTAAAGATGGTGGCAAAGATTGGTAAGGATTTAAAATGACAGTAAATTAGTTTTGGGGGCTTTTGATCCATGTTTTGAATATGAAGTCATGCATTATGTTGCAGTTTCCAAAAAGTCGGGCCAGCTGTTCAATAAAAACTTGCCAAAACCAGTTTATTTATTTATTGAGTTATTTATTTTGTGCTTAGTGAGTCTCCGTTTTGGAAATTTGACCGCTTGATAATGACCAGTTTAGTGGCGGATGTCTGATCTTTCTGCCACTATCGATCAGGATGATCATGACAACAGAAGGGCTTCACCATTTTACTCCAGCATAGAACTGGAAAACACTGAAAATGATTTTTTTCATTCTTTTTGTTTTTGTTTTTT
>NW_015761358.1:0-601 GCF_001515625.1 Sinocyclocheilus rhinocerous
TGAGACTGTGAGGTATAGTGCACTAGATGAGTGAACAACAGAAGAAAAATGTGGAGAGGTGTAGGAAGAGGGGTTTAAGTAGCTTCAGACTTAAAAAAAAAACACAAATAAACCTTAAAGGCTTGTTTCCCAGAACTTGTAGAGCTTTTGGTGAAAAGTTTGAGAATCGCTTAAAAAAAAAGAAATAATTTTGTGTCTTTATACTTACTTGTTTCAAACCTATATGCTTTTATTTGTCTAGTGGAACACAATTATCGCTTTTGGCATTGTTTACAGAGCAAATTACCTACTGAGAAATCTAATCCAATCTGGATTTAAAAAAATGTCTGTATCTCATTTATTTTGTCCTTTTCTGTACTGTGCAACTAAACCTAAAGTTCTCATTGTGTGACTGTCTAGTGCACCTTTATTACTAAATTCAGATCTTTTTGCCAGCACTAAATATAACAGTTGGTTGTTCAAGCACTGCTGGCTTCCTATCCCATGCAAAAAGAGAAACAGATCAATAAGGAGAGTCCAATCACGGAATTGGTCACTATATTATCAGCAGTCAGCTAGGCCACAGCTCTGACAAATGGCTCACTTTTTTTTTTTTTTTTTG
>NW_015761359.1:0-601 GCF_001515625.1 Sinocyclocheilus rhinocerous
AAACATACCTAACCAGCATATGCTGTTTTTTCAACAGGGTAGGCAAACCACTCATATTTTCTTCTGAAAATGTAAAGACTGCATAATATTTTAAGTCTAAAATTTTTTAATTACCTATATCAAAGTATCAAAACTTGTTCAGAACAAAATTGTTCTGTTAGAGCATCTTGATCAGTCAAACATAGCAATACTGCATCAACCAACGGCATTATTTTGGGGTGGGACTATCTACTCATCCAGCCTATATCAGACAGGACAGTGTTTGAGAAACATCATTCTATAAACAGTTTGTTTAATGTTGCTTGAGGAATTACACACTTCACCTTTAAATACTAACGTTAGTTCTTTATATTACAACTTTCTGTTAGTGTTCTGTTAGTGTTACAGTCTTTGAAGGACACACAGAACCCAGTCTCTTTCCCTGTGTCTTTCTTTAGGTCCAGGGGCACCTTGCTAAAGGTCAGAGGAATCTGGCAGGAGATGGCATGTCCCAGGTTACGAAGGTCCTCCTGGACCTCACCCAAAGACGCAATTTCTATGCAGGTGACCTTCTCTCTTCAGTGGAGATTCTTCGAAACGTCACAGACACCTTCAAAAGGGC
>NW_015761360.1:0-601 GCF_001515625.1 Sinocyclocheilus rhinocerous
AACATTATTCATTATTATTATGATTAATAGCAGAACCGGATCATTTAATCAAACACCAAATCATAATCAGTTTAGTGAAGCAGGAACTCAGAGTGACCGAGTACCGAACGCTCGGTGTTGCGTGTGCGTAGCTCCTGGTTAAACTAGTTAAGCTAGTTCGGCCGATCGGTGCGAGTCTCACCGGTATCCGCGGTTGGAGCTTCTGGGCGGGATTCGGTAAACATGAACCTCTGGCTTCACACACAGAACCGACTCATACTGATCGCTGCTATCCGCCATCATCGCCGCAACACAGCAGACACATCACTTCCGCTTCCGCCTGCGGACGGCACAAAATAAAAGCCCTCCATGCGAGCGCAGAACGCGAACACTTCCGTGTGAGATAAAAGTCCCGCGTTCAACAACATCCGTGTCCTTCCGTGATATTATACTTCATAAATTCAGCGTTCATAATTCATGTCGAAGGACGTGAGGTGACAGTTTGTCTGAAACAAACACAGCAGCATTACAGAACTGATTCAGCAGAAACACTGGATTAATAATCAATGCTTTTAAAGCGAATTGTGTCTTCGGTTCTGCTCTTGTAACTGATGATAACATT
>NW_015761361.1:0-601 GCF_001515625.1 Sinocyclocheilus rhinocerous
AAAAAAAAAAAGATACTAATAAAGATGGAATCAGATTTATTGCAGTGTGTTAGGATGCACAGTGTGTGAGATGCATTCCCATATGCACTTGACCTTCTGCGTGAACAAGTGTGTGTGTGTGTGTGTGTATACATGTGTGAATATTGTGCGTCTATGTGTGTATGTGCACCTATGTTAGCGCATGTTCACACCCTCATGCATACCCCGGGTCAATGAATTATTCATAATACATATCTTGTTAAAGAAATAAAAAATCAAGGCAGGAGGAAATATGGTTGTTTGATATTTCCATGAAGAGAATTCTCTCCATCCCAGTCCTCTGAAGAAACAGGAAGCAAGAGTTTGAACACACCAGCAGTTTGAATGTAGGCCACCGTGATGTTCTAACATACTGATTGATGCTAATCATGATGACTGGTGTTGTCTCCCGCTTTCATTTCAATTTATGACAGAGTAACTGGATGCTGTACATTGTTTAAGCATTTCTGTCTTTCGGTGTGTGCGTTTGTTCACACAGCTCCTCTTTAAATAGAGAACAATTTCACAGGTTATTAAATCAGCTCATCCTGCTCTTTACATAGTGCTGATTCCTGTAATTAAC
>NW_015761362.1:0-601 GCF_001515625.1 Sinocyclocheilus rhinocerous
AACCCAGTTCCCCATGTTTTACAATTTTGTGTTATGAGTTATCAAATTCTTCCATTTGTTTTCTTAAATAATATGCATCATTATTTTGTACATGTGCTCTAAATATATTGCAGTTTAACAGGGAATGCACCACTACATATTTCGGACAGTGACTAATAATTAATGATGAAACTGAAATGTTTGGTTACTTGATGGCATATTTTCAATCACAGACGGCTGAAAGTGGACTTTCTTTTTGCACACATCACTGGCTTCACTATCAACAGCCTGAGTCTGAATAATCTGAATAATGAAAGACTTGTTAGAGGAGGTGTCTAATTATGCAGATCGTTAAGACTGTCAATATGAAAGGCCTTTTCATGTTGTGTATCAATGATCCGCGTCTTCGACCTGCATTCAGTGCATCTAGCTCTGAGACTGTTATCTTGAAAAGAAGAGGTTGTCTCTTATATTTATTCCATTCCTCCTCAGTAGTTTTCAATTGCAGTGAGTGTCTGACAGATGGGCCTGCAGGAGCAAGCTGCATCTCGAGGCTCAGAGCTAAAGCCTAGCACTGAACAAAAGTGATGGTCATGGTGGTCGTAATCAGAGGCATCTGTTC
>NW_015761363.1:0-601 GCF_001515625.1 Sinocyclocheilus rhinocerous
TTTTTAACTACATGTGTAGATCGTGAGCTCCCAGTGGACATGGAGATAAACTTTTCTCTTAGAATGTATCTGTGCCAGCTTGTCCAGCTTCTCCAGCTTCTCTTCTTCTTTACTCACAAAGCAGATCCATTGCTGCAATATTGTTTATCCAGTCGAGCTCTTGCCACACTGCAGATGCCCAGTCAGCACTATATGTGTCTCTCATACACTCAAATCAGCTTATAAGCAAGTCAAGAGTTATGAGGACTTTTAGGATGTTCTCTAAATGCTATAAAATATAGCAAGAAATCAATTTTTCGACCACAAATTCAACAACTGGCCAGTTCTGCTGCTTCATGCTCCATAAGGAAATTAGGCACTTTCTCTACTCTAGTCTTCTCTGGTTATTTCACGCTGTAACTTCCTCCTCGGTCCACCTGCATCTGTCATATTTCGCCTCAAGCACTTCCAAACACTGCTGCTTGACTTTTTTTGGCCTCCTGAATTTCCTTATGATGCACTTCTGCTTGGGTCTCTACAGTGGCTGCCAGTAACTCTAAATAAAATTCAAGACACTCTCATTCTTGGCATACAGTGCTGGACTTCCACTGCCCTCATCAAA
>NW_015761364.1:0-601 GCF_001515625.1 Sinocyclocheilus rhinocerous
AATAAATTAATTTTAAACGTTACTTTAAAATAACATAAATTATGTATTTTTATTTTTTATATAATAAACACATGCACACAAACACAAACACACACACACACAAATGCATGCTAAATAAAATATTTTGTGTATATATGTGTATATGCATATATGCTTTGAAAATATCTACAGATATTCAATTGTCTGTGAAAATAATAAGCACACTCCTAATTATGATTTCATTGAGATCACCACACAAGATTTTAAACAAAATCCCGGCTGTTTCAGAAACACTTGTATTGTGTCTACACAGTTTGCTCTATCAAAACTTTGCTTGTATGTTACTGCGTTTGACTTTTGTGAGACAGACAAGGCGTGTGTGCAGAATAAACACTGTGGTTATGTTAGTTAATCATACCAGCGTACCGGTTCTGTCAGCGCTCAAATTAACAACACTCAGATACTCCTCCTCGACCTGAGAGAAGATAAATAAAGTAACGTCTGCTTTTACGCATGTGTTGAGGCTTTCTGTTGCCTTATCGCTCTCTGTAAAAACACAAATTATCACTCTTTAGTGTTTCTTTCATGGAATGTTGAAATAAACGGATTAAAGCAGCTGAAG
>NW_015761365.1:0-601 GCF_001515625.1 Sinocyclocheilus rhinocerous
CTGAAGAAGCTGCTGGTGAGGTTGAACCTTCAAGAGGGGAAGCAGTTGGGCACCATGGTCCAGATCATACAGGACCTCCTGTTCCTGTCCCATACGGATCACTGTGGTGAGTTATGAGCACTGAAGGAGAAACTGTGTAGCCTGTGCTTTGTTAACATTTCTGATGCATGTCTTAATATATTCATAGACAGCTATGCAGACGTTCAGAATGGACCCCCCTCTGTGTGCCTTTCCCAGTGGGACATCTGCTGGGGTATTTTTAGATGTGTGTTCTTCTTTTGTCCTGCAGTTGAGCTGTTTTCCGATCAGAACGTCCACATGCCTCTGATGCTGGTGCTGTCCTCGCATTTCAACAGCAAAGTGCAGCAGGTAGTCAGCAGGTTTTGCCTGCACAGTTTTCCTGGCAAATGCTCAATAGTTCGCCAAAATGAATTCTATAAATTGAATAACATTCTGTCATCATTTAAATGCCCTCTCATGTCGTTCCAAACCATACGACTTTCTTTATAGCCTAGTGTGGAACGGAAAAGAGATATTTAGAAGAATGTTCATGCTGCTCGTTTCCATATAGTGAACATGAATAGGGACTGAGACAGTGCTC
>NW_015761366.1:0-601 GCF_001515625.1 Sinocyclocheilus rhinocerous
TCTTGTTGTTGTAATCATAAAATAATGTAAAATAATAATATTGTTTGTCAAAAGTAAGTCAACAAATAAGTTGTAAAGCAAGTGGATTATATTGTAAGAAGATTTGAAGAAAAGTGAAACCTTATTGATTTTGAAGAATAAACAAGGGCAAAGGATTTCATTGACTCCTGAGCTGTACTGTAAGTAATTAAGAGGATAAGAAATAAGATATGCGTCAAAACTTGTGGACTGAATTGAAACTAATCAGGTCTCGTACACTACAAATATAGAAAATTCTGGACTGTTGCTGCCCTGCAAAGAAGACTCTAAGAACAGCACAGGTAATTCTGAAAGATGTGAGAAAGAACCCAATGATAACAGGAAAAAACCTCCAGAAAGTCTTTTTTTCATATGTCAGCAAAAAACTGAAACATGGGCATGTCTAATGTTTGCCCAAATCTGCCTAGATGGTCCACAATGCTTCTAGGAAAATGTTCTGTGGACAGTTAAGACAAAAGTTGAACTTCTGGCAAAAATGAACTGTGCTTTTTTAGCAACTGCAAATTAACTTCCAACCCTCATCTCATCTGTGAATCATGGTGGACGGAACATCGTGGTTTAG
>NW_015761367.1:0-601 GCF_001515625.1 Sinocyclocheilus rhinocerous
ATTCTAGTTTTTTCACAGCTTTGAAACCCCCTGAGAACAATTACCCAGAATGCATAGATTTATTCTGCCCAACAGTCCATATTGAGAATAAATGATGAACAGCTTTCCTCTAGAACATTACTAGTCAAGGACAGGACCAAGAGTACTTTAGTGAGAAAAGCCTTTGCTCAGAAAAAAGCTTTTGCATTTGTCCCCGAGTCAACCTTCTTTCAACCAACTCAATTAATGAGCTTAAGAGTTCTTGATGAGCATTCTGCTGGGTATATATTAAACTATTATGTGTCTTCTGTTAAATCAACGTCATGAATAATAGAAGCCATATGAATCCAAGATGACATTAAACAAACATTCTAAGTAAACTAGGGCACTTATGATGCAACAAGGCCTTTTTTTCATGCATGAAAGGCAAAGAAAATCAATACTTTTACATCAGTCAGGTGTTAAAAGCTTGAACAAATAGTCTGTTCCCTTAGACCCTGCTGGTAAAAAAGAATTGAGCATTACACTAACTGACTTACTGAGTTCCCAAATAAAGGGTAATTTGCTTGTTCAATGTAACAAATTGGTTTACCAAGAATACGTGCATTCATGCATGGGTTAT
>NW_015761368.1:0-601 GCF_001515625.1 Sinocyclocheilus rhinocerous
CTGCCAGGTAATGAACGAGCTTTAGCTTTTAACGAAGTTCTTACCTAGGCAGGAGTTAAACCAAACTAAACAACATATATCAGGAGCAACGCTGGGCATCTCGCCACACTAGATAAATGCAGAGAGAGTGACACTGAGACTGACAGCTGGAGAGCTAGTGAGGAAAAAGAGACTTAAGAACAGATGAAAGGAGAGGAAGAGAAAAGGACAACAGAGTTTTAAACAAACCTTCATTTAGTAGTGTTCGTGATCACTCACAAGTGTCAAGAAAGCGCCGCAGATTTACACAGAATTTGAACTCTCATTCACAAAGTTCTGTGCTTCCTCTAACCATTTCTTAATGCATTCCACAGATTCACACCAAAAATGCAAAAAAAAAAAAAAAAGTTAGGAGATACTGTCTAGACCTGCATTTTTATATTGGTTTTTGCCTTAAGTTCAAGCTATATAATAGACAATTAGTGTTGTCACGGTGCTGAAATGTCTAACTTTGTTACAATGCAGTATTGCTTGATACAATATCAATGTTCAATACAATGTTCGATACCACATGGGAAAAACTGACAACATAAAGGGCAAAATATTTGAGATTTTTTTATTA
>NW_015761369.1:0-601 GCF_001515625.1 Sinocyclocheilus rhinocerous
GGCTATTTAATGGCTTTTCAATTTTAAGAAGCAAAACAAAATTGCATACAAACATAAAAACACATGTGACAACTTGCCCCAATCTAAAAAAAATACCTCTGTCTTGAAAAACAGTTGTCAACCTTTCAGTTACAACCTATCTTCATTATGTAATTTACAATTTGTCTTAATATTCTTTTATTAAGTGTGAATGCTGGAAGTATAGTCCATTTTTTCCATATAACAGCTCCAGTCTCCCCTATTATGGTTCAAAGATAAGACTAATGTGGTTAGTCAATAAATAATGTGGTTGCTATTTATTATAGTAAGTTAAATTGGCAATTGGCAGTTAGTGTTTTCAGCTGATTGCTACTTGATTGCTTTTTTTCTTATTTCTCTGCTACTTTCTGCAGCATAAAGTTGTCCCTGAAATTATTTTGACACACACGAGAATTCCATTGCTGCAGATGACATGTTAAAGTTGTCTTCAACTTTTAAATTACTCTCAAGTGCAAAGAGTGCATTTGTTACATCCTATCCCACCGCTGGGTGAATTGTAACAGTTGGGTGGGGTTGGTTGTAACCAGAGGCGGACAGTAACTAAGTACATTTACTTGAGTAT
>NW_015761370.1:0-601 GCF_001515625.1 Sinocyclocheilus rhinocerous
ACAAAGAAAACAGTTCATGCTCACGCGCCCCATCCTTTGTTTAATTACAGTGTATCAGGGCGCTATAGTTGTTCATTGTGTTCGTGTGACCTTGTCCCACCCTTATAAAAGTCAAGCTCACCCTCCCTCACTGGATCTCTCTGTCCTCTGGTGGAAATGGCACAAGGTCTTCTTCTCTCCGCAGCATTGCAGGACCCCTGTGCTTGTGTTGGTCACTGGGGATAGAGGTTCATTAGTGGCTGGCATAAGAGATGATACAGGCCATCAGGGATTTGTAAGGGTCACAACCGCCTTCTTATGCTGAATGTGCTTACATTAATGAAGGGTGAATTTATAAACAATCGTCCACTATACCTCATTTATAGTGCTGCAAACTATTCTTAGCTTTTAATCTAAAATATGTCATTTACATAATCAACTTGACGTTTTTGTGGGGTTTTAAAACCACAGATTAATTTTAAATTCATGGGAATGTTCAACACACTCTCATGGCAATTCGTAACTATTCACATTTTGGCAAATTTGTGGCTAATTCTTATGAATTTGTATGATCACATTAATGTTTCACATTCATATGTCAAATGATTATTCGCGATTAATC
>NW_015761371.1:0-601 GCF_001515625.1 Sinocyclocheilus rhinocerous
CCAGAACATAACATACTCACGCTTTCCCCTTTTTCATTTTGAAATACACATAAAAATAAGTCTTATTTTTAGCACTTACTTTCACCATGCTGTGCCATACAAAGCATGCTGTAAAATGGAAACAAACTAGGTAAAGTTGTATTTTTAAATTAATGTTTGGGGGATTATCACATTTTAATAAAATCAAGGAAATTCCAGTGTCAAAATTTTTTTTAATTATTGCCACACACTTATCAAGTGAAGCAAACTATATAGTATAGACTATTTCTTCTGTGAATCACAAATGAAAATATTTTAAGGATTGTTGGGGTCCAACATTCATTTTCCCCCCCAAATTATATTTGCATTTTACAGAAGAAAGACAGTCATGCAGAATGAGGTTAATAGGCATTATCACCCTCTAGTGGCACCTTTACGTTATGATAATAGTGGGTTTGAAGGTTTAAAAAAAGCTGCAACAGAAGCTAACACTAAATATTATTCAGTTTACGTTTTTAGTTATTTTTTGTTTGCTTTTTTTGGAACAACATAAGTGTGTGTACTGTAAATGATGAAAGATTTTTTTTCATTTTCATCTAAATTATCCTTTTAAGGTACTCAA
>NW_015761372.1:0-599 GCF_001515625.1 Sinocyclocheilus rhinocerous
AGACGCCTTTTTTTTTTTAAGATTGTAACGTGAAACAATATCGCCACCTATTGGGAAAATTAATGAACAATCCATCATAGTGATTCTCACAGCATTTCTGCTTTTAAATGGACGCCTGTGTTGATGAATAAAGCAAAACAAGTTATCGTCGCTACATGAATGCTATTGCCAAAAAAATAAATTCCAAACATATTAACAATATATTAATATATGTGCGTTAAAATTGTAATTATATATATATAAAATTAAATAAAATGATCTTATTTTATATATTTTCGAAAATATTAATGTAAATTCGAGATTACTTCATGGCAATTTTTAAAATATTTTTTTATTTATTAACCATTTAATATAAGAATTAATTTAATCACAATTGCACTAATGCACAAAAACTAATGTATTTTAAAACATCTAACATGAAATTGCTTTCAACAAGGGGAGCTGGAAGGGGCCTCAACAAAGTGCTGTATTTAAGTATTTAAACTAATAAATTATTATTAAATTATTATATTAAAATAATCTAATTTTAATCCAAAATAAAATGCTAAAACGCCCCCTTAATAACGTTTATTATTATTATTATTATTATTATTATTATT
>NW_015761373.1:0-601 GCF_001515625.1 Sinocyclocheilus rhinocerous
ATAATAAATCTGAAGCTAATGCTTTACAGTTGGGTTTAAATTGAAGGGATCTTGTTATGTGAATGTGAGACTTGCCCATCATACAAACAAATGTTTTAGGGCATGATAAATACTTTTAAATAACTTTTATTTTATTATCGAACAAAAGCTCGTCCGTACGTCTGAAATTATCATTCGGGTAGAGTGCGAATCATCTTGCATAAGTTTGATTAATTGAATTATTATTAGAAATAAAACAATATATTAGCATATTTAATACAGAAAATATAAACGGAAGTAAAAAATTCCATTCATATTCGCCATTGTGGGATTGATTTTTAACGATAACGTATAAACTTTTAATGACAGAGATCCTGAGAGCTGCGATGTTGTTAATCGAAGGTTTATGCTTCTGTTGAAGCCATCAGTTCGCGTGTTTAAACGTAATTTTAAAATAACCATGTTGAACAGCGGAATTCCTGGTGAAAACTACATTACCCATGATCCTGCAGAGGAAGCGTGATGCGTCATGAGCGCTGTTCGCGCGTCACTTCCGCCTGCCTAACACAAACATGAAGCGCATCTACAGATGCGTAAAAGAGCATTTTATTGCTGTCTTATA
>NW_015761374.1:0-601 GCF_001515625.1 Sinocyclocheilus rhinocerous
TATATATTTGTGTGTGTGTATTCCGTAATGATCCTGTCCCAATGATCCTGTTGAATTATATGGACTAAAATTCTTTGTTTGTGTTCATCTGAAGAAAGAAAGTGATAAACATCTGGGACGACATGAGGGTGAATAAATGAGATAATTTTCATTTTTGGGTGAACTATCTTTTTGAAAAGCAAGATGTGATGCAGAGGCCAGAAACATATTCCAGACAGAATAAAAGAATGTGTTGAATAAATGAGGAGAGTCATAGAATTAAAACACAACATTAACGTTTTGAAAAGCCACTTTTTGTGTTGTCTATTCAACATCACTGTCTAAAATGATCATTCATCTTTTAATGGTTTATTTGGAGCATTTAGAGTTTTTTTCCTCTGCAAATATGATATATAATTATTTGCAACTAATTAGATTAATGAGCAATTCATGTAATTATTTAGATTACAAAAATATTCATTGACAGTCCTAATTGCTAATCAATGTGTCATATAATGACGTATTATAAATGCAACGTATCTACTACCTGGTAAGAACATCCCTAAACATTAATTACAATTTATTTAAAGGGGTCATATGATGCTATTTTAAAGATCATTAT
>NW_015761375.1:0-601 GCF_001515625.1 Sinocyclocheilus rhinocerous
AGGGCAAATGTCTTTCAGTAAATCAGTTCGTGTAATGAAGTGAGCATATGTACATTGTCTCCATTTTTGTTGGGAAAAATAAATCTGGATCTGTAAACAAAAATATCTTGGACATCCAACATTTATGGTAATTTGAAGGCTTCGTAAGGCTACTGCACAACATGGTCAAACATCCTTATGTTGCATTGATCTACTTTTTGTTTCCATATTGTATGAAATATCAAATGGGATAGACATTTATGGACCATATCTTTGTAATCTATGCCACACCATTGTAAGAAGTTCTATGAAATTATTTAACCTTATATTGGACAACTAGGATGAAGTCTTCTATTGATTTTGTTGTACATTTACATATTATTTTTTGGGCTTTTTCATCTATATTCCATCTCGTCAGATAATTCAATAAAGGATAATAATAAAATGTACAAACTTTTCACAGACACTCTTAAAAATAATGGTTCCAAAAGGGGGTTTTCGCAGTGATGCCATAGAAGAATCGTTTTGGGTTCCTCCTCTTTAGTTATTTTTCTTTTGGTGAAGAACATTTTAAGATTTCTAAGAACCTTTTGTACAATGGAAAGTTTCCATGGATGCTAAA
>NW_015761376.1:0-601 GCF_001515625.1 Sinocyclocheilus rhinocerous
GCAGTGATTAAATGTTCATGGACATCCAGAGAATGTGACGGTAACAGCAACAGAAGCATTGTATTTCATGATCACATTACCTTACGTGAACTACAGACCTCAGTATGTGTTTATGAGTGTCAGTAACGACAAACATGACTAATCAGCTCTCTTCTGGAAACTTTCACAGAATGCACAGATCTTCTTCGGAAACTTGGGCATGGAGGGCCATCAGCGATTGACACCTTAGAGAACATCTTAGATCATGCCTGGTTTAGAGACCTCTCCACAGTGAATGAAGGAGAAGGAAACTGATCAATGTTCTTTTGATCGATTCTGGCCTTTGAAATCAGAAAGAGCTCTTTTCAATTCAAAACGGAAGCTTATTTTCATGCTCTCATTGTTTGACTGGTAGACAGACGTTCTCTTCCTCTCTTCCAGCCCTGCAGCTGAGCCTCGGGTGAGATGTTAGTACCCCAGCACTTCTCCGCTCTCTTCATCCAGAGCCAGAAGCTGCTCTGTTCAGCCTCTTCAGCAGCTCTGGGCTTAGAACGGCTCCTTTATTCCAGTGATCCACAAATGAATGTGAAGAGATTCACAAACACAGCTCTGCCAGGCATTC
>NW_015761377.1:0-601 GCF_001515625.1 Sinocyclocheilus rhinocerous
ATCTATCTATCTATCTATCCGTCTATCCGTCCGTCCGTCCGTCTGTCTATGTAGAACATTATGTATACACAACCTCTTACTGTAACCCAGGATTTCCTAAGGGTTTGTGTATGATGGAATTATAGGAGGTTCAAACTATTGGCATAGAAATGTTACTTACACAAAAGTAAAAAGTTTGCAAAAAACAAGCCACAATATGCATTTACTTTTTAAATACAATATATTTAGAAATTTAACATGTACAGGATGATGTAAATATATGTAATGTAAAAATACATCCAATATAATAATTGATTGATTGATTGATTTAAAGGTTACATTGTATAATTCAGCATTTTATTCATTTTGACAATTTTATCAAGTACCCTTTCAAAATAAAATAGATCTGAAAGATATGAATATCCATATAGGCAAATATTTGAATTAAAATGATGTCTTAATGTAATTGTAATAAACAATCAATTCAGATTGAATGATTCCACTCAGTTGACCTATATAGGTAATGGAAAATAATGAAAATGTCTGTAATGTAATCTGCAATTATTCAATAAAATTAAATAACATTTACACCAGCAAACATGCAAAACCACATACCACTGAG
>NW_015761378.1:0-601 GCF_001515625.1 Sinocyclocheilus rhinocerous
ATTTTTGATCAAATAAATACAGCCTTGATGAGCACAAGAAACTTCAGTAAAAAATATAAAAAATCTTACCGATCCCAAACTTTTGAACGGTAGTGTATATGTGTAGTAAATATTAATAGGGGATGGCTGGGGATGTTTTATATACATATTTGGGGATGTTATATATATTTTCAGCATTGATAAAAAGAAATAGTAAATAATGTTTCTTGAAAATCTTAATAGTTTACCTTTACGTCACTTTTATGGTGCTTTTAGTAGAGTTTTTTTAGTAAGAGAAAGGGTTTTTATTTAAACTGACCCTTTAAGAAGTATAGCCTTCATTCTCTCCCAGTGCTTTAAAAGAATGCAGCTCTGGGACGGTGGACGTCACGTCCAGACAGTTTTTTATAATGTTTCTCGGTTGTGCAGCTCCGGCTCTCATGCTTTGTGGTCTGGATTTTCTCTCTGTGGGTTTCAGAGGTGGCTCTCGCCCTAAATATCCATTTCCTCTGCATGTGAGCCCGGATTCCACAGCTTTCCTAAGTTGTTTTGTTAAAAAAAAAAGGCTGATGAGTTCAAGCCTTGCTAGAAAATTGCACACTGAAGACGTTTGACGTCTCTG
>NW_015761379.1:0-601 GCF_001515625.1 Sinocyclocheilus rhinocerous
GGACATCATGCTAGGTGAGTTAGCATCCATTTTACTAGCAGCGGTTTTTCCCGTGTACTTGTATTTGCGTAGATTGCTCGCCATTTGGAATTGTAAAGGAACAAGTCATCTCATGTGAAGTAATAAAATCTTGAGTAGTTGCAATGTATCATATTTTTGGTCAAGGCGCCTTAAGAAGTGGAATAAATACAATTTTATGCAGAGCTCACCAAACTTGTGACCTAATCCATTGCCTGCTCACTAGCACCTCTTGTGTATGTAAATTTTTTAAGGAAAGTGAAAATGCTATGTTCAAACAATAGGAAAAAAAGACTCAGGTTGGGAAGCTGCTCTGCTGTCTGAAATGACTCTGGCCGCTAATAAACATTAGGAGGCCTATTGCAATGAGTAACTTGGGACTGGTGTCTTGATGCTGCACAGCTAAAGCCTTCTACACACTGCACAGTTTTAGCAATCCTATAAGATCATTGCACGTCACACTGTGTGACATGGATCTAATAAACTTGGCTATGACATGTGTGTAGCCTGTACGATGATGACACCTATTGACTCGTTCGCTACGACACGCATTACTATAGAAGAATAAAACATCATCAGCATG
>NW_015761380.1:0-601 GCF_001515625.1 Sinocyclocheilus rhinocerous
GTGAAATGCGCCACTTCCGGTATTTTGCCGGTTAGTCGACGCGAGTAAAATGAAGTCGAGGATTTTAAAAAATCGAATAGTTGAATAAAATCGACGAATCACGACAGCCCTAGATTAATCGGATGTCTCGTGTTGATTCCGTGATTAATCAGATGTCTGATGTTCTCAGGATGATGCGGTCAGCGTTGAAAGCGGCACGAACCCGGAGCGGCCCGACACTCCCACGAACACGGCCAATGCCCCGGGCAGAAAGAGCTGGGGCAAAGGCAAGTGGAAGTCCAAGAAGTGCAAATATTCCTTCAAGTGTGTCAACAGTCTGAGGGTAAGTGAGCCTGTGGTGTTTCTGTAGTGTGCACTAGTGAGGGCACTCTGACGGTGATGTGTGTGTCGTGCAGGAGGATCACGGGCAGCCGCTGTTCGGAGTGCAGTTCAACTGGAACAGCAAAGAAGGAGACCCCCTGGTGTTCGCAACCGTCGGCAGCAACCGAGTGAGTGACACACACATATACACACACGCTCACACACACACGCTCACACACACACACACACACACACTCACACGCTCACACACACACGCTCACACACACACACACACACTCTC
>NW_015761381.1:0-601 GCF_001515625.1 Sinocyclocheilus rhinocerous
ATTGCAGCCTGTAAGAACATATTCTAAATGTCCAGCAACCGTAACTAATATAGCTCTTATATTTTAATGGATATCAGGGTTGTACACCATTCTGAACTGAAATGGATACTAGATATTTTGATTCATAAAGCAATTACTTTGTTGAATGTCTTTGAATTACAATTCAGCAAACTTCTCTTGCTGTCATTCCATTTCAAATTCCTATTTAACTTCCACTGGGGTGTGCCCATTCAATTTAAATTCACACACTTTCAATAGGAAATGATTATTCAGTTTTGGAATTTTCAAAACCCTGATGTATATGAAAAGAGACAAACTCTTTTAATTTCTTCTTTTCTGATTATAGGTTTACCTGGACCACCAGGTCCGCAAGGAGAAAGAGGGCTCCCAGGTCCACAGGGACCTCCAGGTAATGATGGACCACCAGGTATTCCGGGCTTACCTGGGCCAAAAGGACCTCCTGGTGAGAAACCTTGTTTTTGTTCATTCATTTTGTCATGTTGGTTAAAGTAATAGTGGAAATGTTCACCCAGAAATATTTTGTCATTGTTAACTTATTCATGGTGCTTTTTGGAGCTTGGCTTAGCATGGATAAAAAAAA
>NW_015761382.1:0-601 GCF_001515625.1 Sinocyclocheilus rhinocerous
ATTGGCTATTTAAAAACAAACAGCGCTCAGTTTTATATCATATAACAACTTCCGGAAATTCTGAATCCCTGTAGTTTGCGTCAAGTAACTTCCCCAACACTGTTCAATGGACATATATCACATCACATCACATCTATTGACTTCGACAAACTACACAGTGCTTTGAATATCGGTACAAACACAACTCCGTAAGATGACATATAACAACAGATGAGAGAAAGCATCCGGCACCAGTGAACTGCAACATTCAACAACATCACTCTTCTGTGCGCCTGAACACGCTCATGAGTTACTCCAACACCACAGGTTGGAGCTTCACGGACATCTTAAATTGCTAATAATTCATCCCTAGTTAATGTTCATTAGTATCATGTGAATGAGTGGCATATGGTGGACTGACAACATGATTGGTGGAAATGAATGATTAGTATAGTACTGAAGTGGGATACAAATCCGAAAATAGAACCAAACAGACTTGGTTAAATGAAAGTGAGTAAGACGAGGTGATGTTACCATGGAAACAAAAACAGAGAGAATGAAATCAAGGTAAAGAAGTCTCACCACATCAGCACAGAGCCACTCCTCAATGTCATCCATGACA
>NW_015761383.1:0-599 GCF_001515625.1 Sinocyclocheilus rhinocerous
AAATTTAAGGGGGTCTGAATACTTTCCGTACCCACTGTAGGTGCAGTAAGCGTGAAAATAAATGTGAAATGGCCTGTATAGAATACAAAAGTGTGTTAAAACTGAAGTTGCCAGCAGACACAACATTAAATATCTTCTGCAGAATGTTTTGCTTCCCTTTTACCTGACATGATCTGCCATTAACGCTGCAGGAAGCAATTGCATAAACGCATTACGCTGCCGATTTATTTGTGACGCATGAATTGAAATTATTTTAATACGTTTTACGTTGTTACTTTTCATGCAGTTAATGTCTCTGAATTTATTTGACATTTTAACTTTTCATGTCATTTTGAAGGCTGGTCAGGACAATTTGAATAATTTTTTAATAATTCATAATATTTTGACAGCCTGAAGGGCTGCTGTCACATTTCAAAGTACAACGGGCCATTAAAGAACCATTGATGAAATAAGTGTATTAGTACAGGTGCATTGGAGTGTATTAGGAATACACTAAAGTACACTAAACACTAAAGTGCACTAAAGTAACACTTCTGATGGAATATGTGAATTTCTTTCACCATTTAAAACTGACCATATATATATATATATATATATAT
>NW_015761384.1:0-601 GCF_001515625.1 Sinocyclocheilus rhinocerous
CAGAAATGTGACGTACACAAGCTGGAGGAGGGCCCTCCACTGCAGGCTGTGCTTACAAGAGAGGAGGGGCTTCAGTACTACCGCACGATGCAGACCATAAGACGTATGGAGCTCAAAGCCGATCAGCTCTACAAGCAGAAGATCATCAGGGGCTTCTGTCACCTTTATGATGGACAGGTGACACACAGATATAATCTTTACAAGCACAAGATTATCAGAGACTCTTTGAGTTCTAAACACTCACTTTTGCCAGTGTAAAATAAGCAAATTTAATATTATTCTATGTTTTGATTCACATGGTTGCGAAAGTCATTTGTAATTGGTTCAAATGTTGACAACATGGTGAAGACAGAAACACTTACAGGTGCATTGTGTTCTCTAACAGGAAGCGTGTGCGGTTGGTATTGAGGCAGGTATCAATCTATCAGATCATCTAATCACAGCCTATCGTGCCCATGGGTATACTCTCACTAGAGGGGGCACCGTTCGTGAGATCATGGCAGAGCTCACTGGTGAGAACATCAAAACAGTTTAAAGATCTGATCTCTTATTTTTCTCTATTATTTATTGATTTGTTTGTTTATCTATTTGTTTATTCTAT
>NW_015761385.1:0-601 GCF_001515625.1 Sinocyclocheilus rhinocerous
AGAATCCTGCTGGTGAGCCTGTTTTATCCAGCACAATTTGTGTCATAATGCATTATACTTAATCTGGCGGCAATACTGTGTGCTGTGGTACGTTAGTGTATACGAGCATAAGGATCACCACATACCGTTGCCCCTTTAATCTAGCAAACTGTGCATAATTTGTGTCATGTAACCAAACCTATTCATGCCTATAACTGAGACATGCACATAAGAATCGTTTTTATGCTGTTTTTTGCATGTCAAAAATACATTTTCCCCACTGCAGATAAAAATAAAATATTATTCAAGTCTAAAGATATGGTGAATCACCCATGTATAAACACATGTCAATTATTTGGCTAAAAATCCATCATGAATTATTAAATGAACCATTTTTCCCAAAACAATGTGGGTCGGGGTAAGTTGTGCCAGTGGTGTGGTTTATGAAAATGCATCATGATCAAAATAGGTTTGTGCATTAATTAATTTAAAATAGTTTTTTTACTTGAAATGTAAATTGTATTAAGACTTCCCAATGATTAATTCTTTGAAAAGTCCTATTTCTAAAGCCCTGTTCAAAGGTGGGGTAAGCAATTTCTGGTAGCCAATGTTGACATTTGAA
>NW_015761386.1:0-601 GCF_001515625.1 Sinocyclocheilus rhinocerous
CTTGAAATTGTGATTACAAGCTACACTTAATTATATATGTTTATTACACCTTTGGCTGGAATGCTTGAATCTGATTGGTCAAATGCAGCACTTTGTAGTTAATCCACAACACTGTATACTGTTGTCCCTGGCAACCAATCTCTTACATTCTGCTAGTTTCTCTCATAACACTCTGCAGTCTTTTTCTTCTCACATACTAATATAATTTCAACTCAATAATTCATGTTCATTTATTTACTCATTTGGTATCCATGTAATAAGCGGGAAATGTACAATCAAGTCATTTTTACATAATGAAGCCCTTTAGGATGATACAAGGCCCAAATAAACGAACACATTGTGCATCATCCTTTACATAGTGCTACATATTTATGAGTGTAATATAGCAGTATAAGATATAAGTCTTGAAGATCTGTGCAGCACAGCCTGGTCCTAAATCAGCATTTTGTCTCTGAATTTACTTGGCACTGAGCTGGACAGCAATAAGTCATTCTCACTCTGCAAAGCATTGGCCTTGAGTCAGAGGAAGAGCACGCCGCCTCTGTGAGAACATTCCATCACATTCTACTGCTCCACTGGCATTCTGTGCCATTCTCTTGTA
>NW_015761387.1:0-601 GCF_001515625.1 Sinocyclocheilus rhinocerous
AAAAAAAAGTTTGAATAATAAAAAGTATTAAAAATGTATCAGGTAACTTACAATCTAAAAAAAAGAGTGGAAAATGTGGAAATCGTGATTTGGCAAAAATTATTGTCTTCAGAATCATTCTTACATGTGAAAATTTGCTTAAAATTTAATAAATAGATGGAATGACGGCTGTCTTTATGGGTTTTTCTGCTAATTAAGGGATAATACAAGACAACTTACAAATGGTTGATGAAAGCAAAAATGGTACAAAACATCATATTTTGTGAGAAATTGTGACATGCTCGAGCAAAACAGGATTAAAAATTATTGGATTTCTTTTAGCAAATATGATGCAGGGCAGTGTAATATATCTAGTTGATTTGGGTACTACAATGTTTGCATTAGGCAAATAGCAAAATTTATTCATAGCATAATTTAGGCAAAAAAAAAAAGTTTTTATAAATGAATGTCATAATATTTTCTGAATAACGTCAAAATGTTGGGATTTCTCCCGGTGCTCCCAATCTGATCCAAATGCAATATACTACTTTACTCTCAAAATATTATATCTTTAATCTTGTAATTGCTTACAAAAATTTACATTTTTGTAATTCTGACTTTA
>NW_015761389.1:0-600 GCF_001515625.1 Sinocyclocheilus rhinocerous
TATCTATCTATCTATCTATCTATCTGTCTGTCTGTCTGTCTGTGAACCAATAAAAAAAAAAGTTTTGTCGAGGGACAAAAGGTTTTGGCATGCAAAATTATGTCATGATTGCAGTGCTCTATTAACCTTTTAAAAACACACATAATTGTCCTGTTTTTAATATAAATAGGCCTACTAAAATGAAAAAAAGACAACTGCATGTAATTTTTATGCAGTTTTTAAGGTGCACCAGAGACTCAACTTACTTCTGATTTCAGTAGAATTTAGCATTAGCATGTTGCTAAGCTAACAACTCTATAATAAGCATTGCAGTCTAAAAGAAACATAGCAAATACAAATACAGTATTTGTGAGTATGGACACTATCTCAGGTGTGTATATTTGGGACTGTTAGGGTTAATAGAGTTCATTATTCACTGTGCATTCTTAATTCAGCAGCCCTCCACAATGTTGAATGGCCTGTGAGAGGGAGGCCCATTCTCCTCATTCACACTGTGAAAGGAGAGAGTCTCTGAGCCATCAGAGCACAGGCCTCCTGCAAACCCTGTGTGCCTCTGGGGTCACCTGCAGGTCAGCGGGGTCAAGTGATACTCACACCACA
>NW_015761390.1:0-601 GCF_001515625.1 Sinocyclocheilus rhinocerous
AGAGCTGCTGAGGTCACTGCTCACTGACAGCGCTGGAGATCTGCGCTCTGAGGCTGTGATTGAGCACTCAACACCTGAGCGTAAATGAAGACTGAGGGTCACAGGGCCACAGGCAAACAATAATGAAGGAGCAATGTGACAGCCAGCTGTGTGTGTGTGTGTGTGTTTCCAGGGTAAAGAGCACAACCCATGAAAGTTAGTCTTTCTAAACAGGCCTCTGTTGACCTGTGGAGGATCTGAACTCTCACAGCATGAATCCTGAAAAGCTCTTTGTAAACCGCATGAGACACAGACTGCTGTATGAGCCCTTCTACATAATACACAGGTTTTTATGGGGACAAAATCTTGTAATAAACTAATAAAAACTAAGACAAGAACAACCTATGTGCTGGTGCTGTCAGGAAAAAGAAAGTACACTTAGAAATACAGCTGAAATGAGTGCACTACATGCATTCACTTGCACAGAATATACATCGTTCATAAGTTTAGGGCATTAAGATTCTTAATTGATACTTTTAATTGGTTTTTAATTGATACTTTTATTCAGCAATGATGCATTAAATTGGTCAAAAGTGACAGTAAATACATTTATAATGTTACA
>NW_015761391.1:0-601 GCF_001515625.1 Sinocyclocheilus rhinocerous
ATGTGCTTCTGATTTGCTGAGTGATCTACCCAAGCTGACAAATGAACAGAAAAAACTTTAGATAAACTAATTACATTTCAGGAGATTACTGAAGCAATGAGACAGTTATCAAATGGCCGTTCTCAAGTTGAAAAAACAACAAATATAACAAACCGTAACAGTGTATAATGTCGGTTTATACACTGTCCCATTGAGTGCAGTCTTTGTGGATTAAAGTAAATGGTAACTAAAGTTAGTGAGTCTAGTCTAAAGTTTTGAAAATTCTGATACCAATGTTCTAAAATGTAAAGACAATGCTGTGTTAAAGAGATGTGGAGGCAGTCTCGTTGCCATTTCCTGAGGAAATAGTGGTTTGCACAAACCACATCCAGCTCTATTGCCATGTTTGGGCAGATAATACTCAAAAATCCGATATGAAGAAACTTCTGCCTTGGTGAACAACATCACAATATGAAACACATATAATAAGAAAATGTCAAACAACATAATTATTTGTTTTATATTTGCTTAACCAATGAAAATAGATCAGTTACAAAGATCTAACTCTTAGTATATTCATCATTTAACAACAGATAAGAGTTAAAATAACAGCCTTGCTAAC
>NW_015761392.1:0-601 GCF_001515625.1 Sinocyclocheilus rhinocerous
ATTTTTAATTTTTTCAGAATTCTTAATTGAAAGGTCATCCAAATTATTTACTTTTTCCAAGGCCAAATCCAGCCATTGTCTTTTATATCCTCGTGCCAAAAATTGATTGTACAGTTTTCTTGACTCAATATCAAAGTCTGTTCTATTGGACCAAATACGTCTTATTCTTAAGAACTGACTGTAGGGTAAATAAGTTTTAAAAGATTTATGAAATGGCTCGTGTCTTGTAAATACGATGGAGTTTCAACAAATTTAGACAAAGGTTCAGTCAATGAATTTATTCCCGCAACAATTGGTCTTTCCGGTACATCGGTTAATGATTTATGTACTTTAGGAAGAATATATAACACGGGTTCTGTTGGATTATCGTTGATTAAAAGTTTTTTTTCTTTCAAAGTAATTACGCCCTTGTATATTCGACTAATGAAATCATCATTTTCCTTCTTAAATCGACGAGTAGGATCAGAGCTCAATTTCTCATAGAAATTACCATCAGACAGTTGTTGCATTATTTCCATGTGATGGTCACTTTGTTTCATCAACACAATACCTCCACCTTTATCTGAGGGTTTAACTGTCACATCTGTTTCCTTAGTCATTG
>NW_015761393.1:0-601 GCF_001515625.1 Sinocyclocheilus rhinocerous
ATGTCTTTACCTGTGGTCTCTCAGGTGGTCCTGCCTCCTGAAGGCTTTATGACAGATGTCACAAGTGTACGGCCGTTCATCTGTGTGCGTGCGCTCGTGGATCAACAGGTTGTAGGACTTTGTGAAGTGGCGGCCACAGAACTTGCACACAAACTCCTTTTTTGTCTTGGACGGGAGTCGTCCTCGGCTTGGTTTTCTTTCTGGCGAGGAGAGCTTGGCCACATCCAGCAGGCAGCCTAATGAGGGTGAGCGCACGTGCCCGTTGTTAGTGCTCAGATCTTCCGCCTTCAGGGCGTCGTCCTGCGTGGCAGCCGCTGCCAGGTTGGCAAAGTCAAAACGGGGTTTGCTTTTGCTCGATGCTCCAGAACCAGGCCCGGGGGACTCCTGCTTGGCGGGCTGGACGAGATGGGGGAACAGTGGGATTGAGGGGAGAGGGAAGCGGGCGTCCACCAGGCCAGGCAGCTTGGAGAAGGTGCAGCGTGGCAAAGTGAACGGTGGGTAGCCCAGAGTCCACTGGTGCAGGTGGACGGCATGCAAGGCACTGAAACTGTAGATGCTGGGCATGTGGTCGGCAGGCAAATGCAGCCCGTTAGAGGTCTGA
>NW_015761394.1:0-601 GCF_001515625.1 Sinocyclocheilus rhinocerous
GAAACTTCAGCGCAACAGAACCAGCTTCACAACAGAGCAGATCGAGGCCTTGGAGAAAGGTAAGAAAATAGACAAAAAGCTTCAAAAAGTATTAATTATATTGCATTAAATGACAAAAAAAAAAAGCCAAGCAAGAAAAAATGTACTACTAAACTTCATTCACACCCGTCTAACAGAGTTTGAGAGAACACATTATCCAGATGTTTTCGCACGGGAGCGACTCGCAAACAAAATTGACCTTCCGGAGGCAAGGATACAAGTGAGGAACTGTCCTTGCCTTTATGTTGACTTCGCAAAAGCAGCTAAATAAATATGATAGATAACTTCATATTATATATTGGACCTTGATCGATAGGTGTGGTTTTCCAATCGAAGAGCCAAATGGAGGCGTGAGGAGAAGCTGCGAAACCAGAGGCGGTCTGGGGACGGGACTTCCTGTTCACAAACACACGCTCCACTGAGCACATCCTTTAACTCAGCTGTCTATCATCATCCGCATGGCAACAGTGCAGGTGGGAACGGAGGTTTACATAAATGAGAAATTTGCATACTGTACGTGGCGCTTTTTTCCTCTACATCTTTATATATATATATATATATA
>NW_015761395.1:0-601 GCF_001515625.1 Sinocyclocheilus rhinocerous
AATAGGATATTGCGTCATTTCTTCTGGCCAGGTTTAAAAAAAGATGTTGTTCATTACTGTCGCACGTGCCATACCTGTCAGACTGTCGGGAAGCCGAATCAGGTGATTCCGCCTGCCCCACTGTCTCCCATACCAGCAATCGGAGAGCCCTTTGAACACGTAGTTGTAGATTGTGTTGGACCATTGCCAAAAACTAAATGTGGTAACCAATTCTTGTTAACCATTATGTGTGTGGCTACTAGGTTCCCGGAAGCGATTCCTTTGAGAAAAATCACCGCGCCTGTGGTTATTAAAGCGTTGCTGAAGTTCTTCTCTACGTTCGGGCTCCCTAAAGTAATACAAACCGACCAAGGTACGAATTTCTTGTCGAAACTCTTTAAACAAGTGCTAGAGTCTTTAGCCATTTCCCACCGTGTTTCAAGTGCGTACCATCCGCAAAGCCAGGGCGCACTTGAACGCTTTCATCAAACACTTAAGTCGATGCTTAAGAAATATTGTTTGGAAACTGCAAAGGGTTGGGATGAGGGAGTTCCCTTGGTTCTATTTGCTGTAAGAGAGACCGTACAAGAATCTCTTGGTTTTAGTCCAGCCGAACTCGTTT
>NW_015761396.1:0-601 GCF_001515625.1 Sinocyclocheilus rhinocerous
AGTTTTAGGAGCAAATATACTTGAATAAATGAAATTAATGTACAGCGATTTAGTTGCATAGCTGAGCACAAGATTGACAGCTGGGAGGGGCTTCCTTGAAAAGGGGTTCCTGTTTGGCCCTCACCAGCCAGTCTGGTAGTGGCCTGTATATTTGTACACATGCAGCACATATATCCGAACGGTACAAAGTACTTTTTCTTTTTATGAAATAGAGCTTTCTGGCATTTAGTTGTCCATTGCATCACACTAGTTCTTGCTTGCTAAAATGGATGCATGTCCCTGACTATGCCCTTGGTGTGGAATTTCAGTATTTTTCTAACAATCATGCACATTCCCTTAGCCTTCAGTGGACTTGCATTTAAGCGAGTGTCACTGACATTGCTGCCACTCATGTCTCCGCTCCTTTTCACTATGTTACAACAATGTCCCGAAGCTTCAAGTTTTCTGACAATGGACCAACCCTGCTAACATGTAAATCTGTTGGAATTCCCACTACGACTACTGTAGCTGTTTATAGCTGCATTTAACACATGGCCATATCAGCTTGAATACACTCCACTGTTATATTCCACTGCAATATATGCTGTTTTTAAGAAATATA
>NW_015761397.1:0-601 GCF_001515625.1 Sinocyclocheilus rhinocerous
CCAAAAAAAAAAAAAACTCCAGTTGAGTGTTCAGCATACGTCCTATTTCTTTAATTAACACAATAGCAATGATAGCAAAATGCTTTCTAAGGTCTTAGCTAGACGCTTAGAGACGTTATTGCCTTCTTTAATCAAAGACCAGAATGGTTTCATTTGCAATCTCAGTCGTTCACCAACATAAGACATCTTCTCAGCATTATCCAATATTGTAATCAGACTAAAGAAAGAGCTTTGGTAGTTTCACTTGATACAGAGAAGGCTTTTGCTCACGTAGAGTGGACACCTTTTTGAGGTGTTGTGGCGATTTGGTCTGGAAGACGAGTTTGTGAAATGGATTCAAATACTTTATAAGTCGCCCCAAGCTTCCATTTCGACAAATGGCATGCGTTCTCCTGCCTTTAATCGGAACCGTGGAACTAGACAGGGTTGTCCCGTCATCACTTCTTTTTGCTTTGGTTCTCGAACCATTGGCAGAGACCATTCGCAACCATACAGATGTAGTGGGTATTGGACATTAACGCAGGGTTCCTACCCATTTTCCATTTCAAAATTCCAGTTTTCCAGACTCAAATTTCCAAACCTCTCAGTAGATTTTCAGACC
>NW_015761398.1:0-601 GCF_001515625.1 Sinocyclocheilus rhinocerous
TTTTTTTAATATTTTTTTATTTTTATTTATTTATTTATTTATTCATTCAAGTTATTATTCTCAGACTGTCCATCAAAGCGCTGGAGCCACATGTGTTTGAGTGATCCTGAAACGGCCATTCTGATTGGTGGAGAGGCTGATGACCAGGCCAGTTGTAAGGATTCTATATGGAAACTGGAGATTGGTGCATATCATTTTAAAATTCAATATGAAAAGTAAAAAGATTGTTATTTGCAAAATGCAAAAAAAATATATACATATATTTTTTTTGCTGATTTGGGCAGCTAGAATTTATTAAGAAGTGTTGCATGAATGCAGAACTATGACTATACGATCATATTCAAGCAAATATACATTATATAATTATTATTGGCTTAATTTAATTCTTATTATTATATAGAATTATTTACTCATTAATTCAAAATTAAGATTATTTACTGTATTATATTTCTAGAAGTTTCTTACCACAAAGTGGGGCATTTTAACATTTTCCTTTACACATGTATTTTTCACATTTAATTGATATATTGATATAATTGGTATATAAATAATTCTAATATATGTATGTATGTATGTATGTGTGTGTGTATATATATATATA
>NW_015761399.1:0-601 GCF_001515625.1 Sinocyclocheilus rhinocerous
TGCACAATTGTATCCCATGTTTGCACGCCATGTCTTCAAAGCAACGTTTGATGTTCTTCATAGGTTTCTTTCTACCTGTAACATCTGCTGTTTAAAGATGATTCAGTCTATTCCTGACACTTGACTATGACTAATAATCATTACTAGTCTGTTTCTGGGTGTAACCACTTTTGCTGATGTGTTTGTATGTTTTTCTGGTCTGTGAGCTACTTTAACCCACATGCTGTTTGTATGGCCACTAATGGTCTATGATCTGATTGCAGACTTCTGCAATAAACGATTGACACTTGCACATACACCACAAAATTGAAGGCACAGTTCACTGAAAAAAGAAGAAATTTATTCCCATGCTGTTCGAAACCACTTTTGTGGGACACAAAAGACGTTATTTTATTGTTTTTTTTACTGTCCACACAATAAATGTCAGCGGGACCCAACATCTATCAAAATATCTTCTTTTGTGTTCAAAGAAAGAAAATCATTCAGGTTTAGAATGACATAAGGGTAAGAAATGGTGATAGAATCTTCATTTTCATCTTCACCTCATGCTTTGTTAAATGATGAAAATTGTAATTATGATACAAGTTAAAATTATGACAAA
>NW_015761400.1:0-601 GCF_001515625.1 Sinocyclocheilus rhinocerous
ATACAAAAAGAATTTCTTCCTTAATTAGTAGACCATACTTTTTTTTAAAAGAAAGTGTGAAATTTTTACTGAACAAAAATATTTTCCTCTTTTTTTAGTAACATTTATTAAAAAAAAAAGTAAAATACTAAAATGTATTTAAAATGAATGGTATATTTACTATCAGCAAGGGAGGGGGGGAAAAAAACTTTACTCATTTTTGAATGCAATTCGCTGCCAATCATAATCTCATAGGAAATATGTGACTGGGCACAACTAGTCTTGGAACAGTGTAATAGTTCCGCCGCTCTCCGTAGACAGACCTGACAGATAAGGGACTCAACAGAGCATCTCTTCTCCCCGGCCTGTCAGAGCTGGACGGTTAACGATACATGAGGGTCACTTTATTGTTGCCGGTCAAGCAGGTGAAGAGTACTTTGAGGAAAAAAAAGTGCAAGAGTGGAGACAGATGACATGGATTGATGGTAAAGTAAAGCCTTCGCTGAGGGGCTCTCTGATGAATTATTCAGCGTTCCATCAGACGGTGTAATAGCAAGACCTACTAGCAAGCATCATCATTACAGTTCATGTGATATCAAGCATGTGTGACTTTCTCCTTAGA
>NW_015761401.1:0-601 GCF_001515625.1 Sinocyclocheilus rhinocerous
CTCATCAACTTCCTGCCAGAAGGAGCTTGTGTTTCCCAGGCTGGGTGGTGAAGAGTTCAGGGTATGTATGTAGCTGTGACCTGTCCACAGAAGTCTGGGTCACATATACACCTTCTCCTGTCCTTTGCTGTTGTTTGCATTGGTGTTTACGTGTTTACGGAGTTCATTTAGTCACGGTGACTGTTTTAGGGGAAGGAGGCCCAAAACTGCATCTGAGGTCTTTGACAGAAAACTGTGGGTCAGCGCACATTTGGCATATTTTCAAAAGAGTAAAATTACCATGTCGTTTGTATTTCAGAATTTTTCTACCTCCTAAAAAATAGTATAAACATATATTTCCGTTGTCGTAACCAAACGGGTTATTCTCTCGTGTCTTATTCCTTTTAACCCAGCTATCCAACCTCCAGTCACATCTTAACTTCAGAAAAATGACAGTATTCAGCAGGGTGAAGCCTGAAAACGTCGAGGTCTTTTGTGGGAATCAAGTGGGAAAAGTGAACTCGGGGGAAAGCAGGCTGTCATGGACCTCAATGGTCGCATTATGTAAATCTCTGACGTCCCTTGATGTAAACCTGAATAGAAACACATTAACGTCTTGTAT
>NW_015761402.1:0-601 GCF_001515625.1 Sinocyclocheilus rhinocerous
CACTCTTTCCTAACGTTGGGATCAGAAGGAAGGCAATGCAAACACAGTTTTTTCCCCACAACTTGGCACTGAACAGGGTCTTGTTGTCTTCAGAGCATGTTTATCGTTTGGTTTCTGCGTAGACCTGCACGTTCGCCTCTCTTGTAAACACTACATGTCCGAATCGGTTTGCAGGGCTTAACAGACAGTGATGTCGATCTTCTTCTTTTTTTTTTAAAGTTATATTTATGGGCTTTTATGCCTTTAATGGAAAGGACAGTAGAGACTAGACAGGAAAGCATTTGGGTGGAGAGAGGGGAGCGGGATCGGCAAAGGACCTCGAGATGGGTTAGTGTTGCGCACAGTTGCGCTATATGTCGGCGCACTAACCACAAGGCTATTGGCGCCGACATGTCGATCTTCTTCTGCGGAGGCGGTGCTCATCCACACTAAAACATCATAGAGTAGAACATTCCACAAGCTGTGGTTTTGCGAGACTGCCTTCAATATAAGCTGTTTTTAGACTAAGTTTTGAGTTCGGAAACTTACAAGATGTTTTTATAGTACAATGAGCTCTTATGTCACAAGATCAAGGGAATTTTGATTTCTCAGTTCATGACCC
>NW_015761403.1:0-601 GCF_001515625.1 Sinocyclocheilus rhinocerous
CCAGCAATGGGGGGCCTTGGCCTTCAACCCAGATTGTGCAGCAGGCTTGCTGTTCAGAATTCTAATCGGTTTCTCCTTTGGAATTTGCTGCTGTAAATTTCCACTGAAAAAAAAAAAAACTGCAAACAGACTGTCAGCTATAAAATAAAAATGAATAAGGGTGTAAATACATATTTCCTGGTCTATGCTGATGTTGCTGGTATATGTGTTTCTTGGAAGTGTAAAGATTAGCTTTTTTTGTTTGATCTTTTACTCTTGAGAAGTTGCCATGCTATTCAAATTCAGCCTATGAAGTAGTGTTCAATGTTGCCCTGAATTTAAACTGGAGCTATGGGGACTTGTGGAGACTGGCCTACTGCCTAAAACTGCTATATTAAGCAAAACTGAAATGGCCAAGAATTGTGATCAGAATATCTTAAACACACTATAAAACTTTGATTATGTGAAATAATAATCATAATAATAATAATAATAATAAATCTTCTATTCACTTTAACGATGATAAATCTAAAACAAAACATCTTAATGGTCTTGTGGACAAAATGTAAAGTACAGCACGAGACAGAGAAAAACAAGTTGAGGTTAACATTTTCTCAATGGC
>NW_015761404.1:0-601 GCF_001515625.1 Sinocyclocheilus rhinocerous
CTCTTGAAATCATAATTAAGACTTTATTGTACAATTTAAGACTTTAAATTAAGACTTAAATTTGATATAACAAAATTTAAGACTTTTTAAGACCCTGCGGAAACCCTGCTGAGGATCAACTGCGAAAACAAAACCACAGTGCACATCCTATAGATAGTCGGTGCATACATAGATATTCGGTGCATACATCAAAAATAAAGCATGGCTAAAGTGTCTGAATGACCTACATAAAGGCACATAGACCAACCTAGGGTCAGACACCTGCACACACATACACACACACACGGGTTGATCAACAGTGCAAAACAAACAATGTGAATGTATGTGTCATGCAGTGCTCACAACCACATACAGAGAGTGGAACACATACTGTACCTATCTTTGATCTGTTTGGCAGCCTTGAGGATGAAGATAAAGAGGAAGACAGGAAAAAAGAGCAGGTCGTTAGTATTGCCATGCAGGTAAAGTGTAAGCATGCAATTCGACTGGATATACACAAACACAGAAACACACACACAGAGGGTAAATCAGGATCTTAAACATATAAAGCACAGGTTGATGAGCAGTTTAACAGATTGTTTTTTATATACACATTAGTTTT
>NW_015761405.1:0-601 GCF_001515625.1 Sinocyclocheilus rhinocerous
CTCGGATTTCATCAAAAATATCTTTATTTGTGTTCTGAAGATGAAAGAAGCCCTGTTTTTGAACAAAGACGTAGAGACTGAACTCATGTCTGTGTGGGCGGCTCACTAGGTTTGAATCAGAGCCATGATGTCAGAGGTGAATACTGACCAATGGGGAGTCTTCATAGATGATGATGCCATCTCTCACAGAGGGCTGCAGTGTTAAAGTCTGGACTGTAGTGTCTCTGTTGAAGCATACAAGATCAGAGCTTAGACTGTTTATCATGAACATCATGCATGTACTGTAAATGGTGACTCTGTTCACAGTTAAATCATAGCTAATATCTCTAGAGAGTGAGATGATTTGTGGATTCATACTTATGGGTCCTATAGAAGTATAAAGTAAACTGACCTAAATTCAGTGTGATGGACAGAGCGCTGTTGAGTTCTTGTGCAGGTTTGAAATGTGACACATATCTCTGTGGGCTTAGTGGAAAGGAGAATCCCTGAAGTGATTACTTTAGTCTAATTTAAGATTTCCATAATCGCTAACCAGGCCATAATGCATGTGAGTTTGACTTTGGTTTAACTTTCAAGAAGAAACTTTCAAGATGACATCAAC
>NW_015761406.1:0-601 GCF_001515625.1 Sinocyclocheilus rhinocerous
CTTCACCCACATAGTGTTCCCACAGCATGTACCACCTGTACCACATGTGACCAATGACCACAGTGCATCTCATTTTGATTTTGAACAGAGCAGTGTGTCACAGTGCATAATGCATCTCATGATGCTTTGCGCATTAAAAAAAGTGAAACAAGAACCAATTTCGGCTCCTGACTAATGAAAATAAAACAATAAACTATAGAAATGTTGTTATAACACATTTTTTAAA
This sequence comes from Sinocyclocheilus rhinocerous, assembly GCF_001515625.1. Classification (NCBI taxonomy): domain Eukaryota; kingdom Metazoa; phylum Chordata; class Actinopteri; order Cypriniformes; family Cyprinidae; genus Sinocyclocheilus; species Sinocyclocheilus rhinocerous. The sequence continues at coordinate 227 of NW_015761406.1, forward strand.
TATATAGGCCTATATATATATTCAAAGTGATTCCTAGAAACGTTATTTTAGTGCTGTGCTGTGAACATGCAACCATTCAGTCCTCTAGATACTAATAACAATATTTTGCAGTTTTATGCCATTTAATTTCACATCTGCTGTTTGTATTTATTTATTTACGCATACAAACATGCACTAGATCAGGGATTCTTAACTCTTAATTTAATTTTCCTGCGTTTAGCTCCAACCTTGCTCAAACTCACCTGCCTTCTAGTAATCCTAAATACCTTGATTCGCTTGTTCTGGTATATTTGATTAGGTTTGGAGCTAACTTTGCATGAAAGTGGACCTATGCCTTGTCCAAATACCCACACTTGCGGTTTTGGCCACTTGAGA
>NW_015761407.1:0-601 GCF_001515625.1 Sinocyclocheilus rhinocerous
CTTTGAACAGGTTGAGGTTGTTGTTGGGGTTTTCACACACTACAGAACTGTCAAATGTTTGAGGTTGAAATGGTTCACCCTGAAAGAGAAAAACATGAGAGGATGTTTTTTCCTCCTTCTGTATCCTCATTTTTCAAATTCTATGGTAATTTGAACGGACTAACGAGCATCGTCTAGCTAGTACTGCTGCTGACAGTGAAACTACACGTGGCAAACTGAGCAGTCGTCAACACATGAGCTGCAAAGACATCAACAAGTCTGTCCTGTACATGCTTTGTGTGTCACGCAGAATTGTATGACAGGTATGCAAGTGTTTGGGAGTTGTTAGGTATCTATTACACAATCAAAGAGTTATGCTTTATGAACTCTGTGATTCAGTAGATCTGTATAATGAAACACCTGTCAAAAACTAAGGTATAACAACATTAAAAGGTGGTGATTTAAAAAAATAAATAAATAAATAAAAACAAATTATATACACTATACTGCTCAGTAATTTTTTTTATTAATACCTTTTTTCAACATTACTCTATTCAGGATTCATTAAACTGATCATAAGTGTCAGTAAATACATTTATAATGTTACAAAATAGTTCTATTT
>NW_015761408.1:0-601 GCF_001515625.1 Sinocyclocheilus rhinocerous
AAAAACAAAAGTGTTGCGTTTATAATTTTGTTCAGTGTAATTTGCCCTGTTTAGTAAATCTGGCCCCAAGCCTTTTCTTAAAACTTAGCACCTTTATTCTCAGAATAGTACAATTTTATTCTTAAAACGTGACTTTATTCTCGTATTGTTATGACTTTGTTCTCGTTAAACACAATCCCTTTATTCTCATAACATTCTGCCTTTATTTTCGTATCAGTACACCTTTATTCTCATAATGATATGATTTTATTCTCATACTGTTATGCCTTTGTTCTTGTATTGTTACATCTTTATTCATGTTACAGTGTCTTTATTGTCGTAACATTAGGCTTTTACTTTAGTAATGTTATGATTACATTCTTATAACATTATGCCTTTGTTTCATGTAATGTTACAAGATTGTTCTCAAAACACTGCAGATTTATTCTTGTAATGTTTTGACATTATTCTTGTAACGTTATGTTGATATTTTCAAATCAGTTTTGTTTTCATAATATTACGACTTTTATTTTTTAAACATGGTGACTTTAGTCTTGTAATGTTACATCTTTATTTTAATGTTATGCTTTATTCTTGTAACAATGCCTTTAATCTTGTAACA
>NW_015761409.1:0-601 GCF_001515625.1 Sinocyclocheilus rhinocerous
ACAGTATTTTCTAATAAATGGAGTGATAAAATAGGATAAATATGTTTAAAAGAATTTTAAACTTGGCTTTATCCAATGTTCACATTTCTGTTCAGCAAAGCAAAACATTTCATAAAACTTGTTATACACAGCATTTGTCTTAATACTATGTGATTACTGATTACTGTGAACTAGGAAAAGTATGGTGATTTGTTACATTTTTGACTCTTTTGTTCACCTGTAGTGTCTTGCCTTAAATATGTGACTGCTTGAAAAGTTTTCCGTTCCATACTTCATACGGTTTCAAATAAATACAGTAGGTTAGTACTTTATTCCGTACACAGCCCATGTGTCTCCACTGCTGTGTTGTTGCTGACCTTGTTGATGCTTTTGATATAGAAAATAAAGCAGAACTCGGAGCCATAACAGGACGTTGCTAGAGAGATGTACAATACATGCATGTGTCGATCACGCATAACAGATTGATGTAGTATATTCATAATCGCAAGACACAGAAAAGAAATGCGGTCAGATTGGCACAACGTGTAAATCACAGCAACTTAAAGAGTCTTTGTTTGGGGGCACATGATGGTTAAAGGTGAAGTATGTAATAAATGTGACA
>NW_015761410.1:0-601 GCF_001515625.1 Sinocyclocheilus rhinocerous
TATTCTATATTCTATAACGCAACTCTGTAGTGCAGCAGGGTGTATAAAACTTAATATACAGAAATACGCTCTATGCAACTCTATGGCACAACACACTCTATGAAGTAACTCTATACTGTGGTGCTCCATAACGCAGCTCTGCAATGCTAAAGAGTCTATAAAGCAACTCTATACCACAACACACTCTATAATGCAACCCTATAGTGCAACACACTCTATAAAGCAACTTTATAGAGCAAGTCTATACTGCAACATGCTCTATAATGCTACTCTATACATGACGCTCTATAATGAAATTCTATTGCACAACACACACTGAACAGTAACTACAGTGTGGTGCTCTATAATGTAACACTAAAGGGTCTATAAAGCAACTCTATACCACAACACATTCTACAGTATAACAACTCCACAGCGCAATGTCTTCTATAATACAAAACTATGGTGCAACATGCTCTATAATGCAATTCTATAGTGCAACATGGTGTATATAACACAACTCTATTTTATGCAGCACAGTTGATAACGCAACTCGACACTGACTCTTGGAAAAAGAGCTACTGCTGCTACTGTGTATTGTGTATGTGAAGAGTGTGTGGAC
>NW_015761411.1:0-601 GCF_001515625.1 Sinocyclocheilus rhinocerous
CGAACAGACTCCACTTCAGTGCATAGGCTTGCCTCGTAGAGGGAGTTCTAGACTGAGTGATGGTGTCTACCACCGCAGGTGGCAGACCACTTAAGTCTGCTGCGTCCCGTCCAGGAGCCACACATGGAGGTTCCAAAGATCTGGGCATGGGTGCCATATTGTGCCGTGCCCCTGAGAAAGAAGCAATCCAAGCGGCGTGACTGCAGCTGCGAATGCCATATGCCCCAGGAGCCTCTGAAAGTGTTTCAGTGTTACCACCGTCCTGCCTCTGAAGGAACTCAGTTAGTTCAGCAGTGACTGGGCATGCTCGTTCTAACTCCACACTGAGAAAAGGGGATTCTCTGCACAGGGGAGAGCATGCTCTTTTTGCAGTTGACCCGAAACCTCAACTGGCTGAGGTGCCGGAGCACCAGGTCCCTGTGGTGGCACAACTGCTCTTGCGACTGGACCATGATGAGCCAGTCGTTGAGATAGTTGAGGATCCTGATGCCCACTTCCCGCAATGGGGCAAGGGCGCCCTCCGCGCCCTTCGTAAAGACACGGGGGGGACAGGGACAGCCCGAAGGGGAGGAGGGAGGAGGGGGACGAGTGGCTTCTGGTC
>NW_015761412.1:0-601 GCF_001515625.1 Sinocyclocheilus rhinocerous
TAATGAAAATCTAATTATATGTTCCTGCTGCTCATCCAAAAAGTGCCTACTTAATTGACTTCAGTTAAGTCAGCCTGATAAGAAAAGGTTAACGGTAACTTTTCTGTTTAATTGTAACAAGTTTGTATGCTATTAGTGTTCCGATGGCCAGACGAGACCTTTTCACCAGAAGTAAAATGGACACAGATTAGACGTCTTCCCACTGACACCTCTACCAACACAAGTTCCTCAGTTACAGTAAATCTACACATAAAGTATGCTTGAAAGAAATTTGTTCAAACCAACATGCTCTGAATCCTGATTTCCTACACTCTCTGGATCTGGAACAGTGTTCAAAAATCCTTTTAACTGTGATGTAAATAAATGTACAGAGCCGTGTTAAACTTTCAGATCTCTAAGAAGTTCATTAGAATTACCTCTGCAAGGCGTGCGCTGCGTTTTGCTCAATTAGCAAGGAAAGCACTAGGCAGCGAGAGCTGCCATCCACAGTCAGCCTGAAGTGCATTGAAATCCTCTCTCTGTATATGCAGCCCGCTCGGCCCGGCCTCATCTAAGTGCTTCGTATGCAAAGCTGCTCTCAGAATGTTGACTGATAGCATTT
>NW_015761413.1:0-601 GCF_001515625.1 Sinocyclocheilus rhinocerous
CACTTCAGCGCACACTACTGTCCTGGCTGGACGCTTAAGCCCTTAAAATATAAAGACATGTCCAACAAATGGTTATCAAGTGTCTTTTTCTCCATGAAGCTCTCAGTATAGAGAAACGAACACGTGCACAGACGAATATGAAAATTCTATCATTTACTCACTCTTATTTTTGGAAAAATCAAGATATTTTGGACCACACTAACTTTCATTGCATGGACAAAAAATATCTTAATTTTTATCGTGAAAACATGCTTCAAAGTATCTTCTTTTGTGTTCCACAGAAAAAAGGTTTGGAATGACATAAAGGTGAGTAAATGATGATTTTTCATTTTTGAGTGAATTATACCTTGAACAATTAAACCACATTCATTAGAAAACCCAGAATTCTATGCAAAGTTTATCTATACATGTTTATTGAATATCATTGATCAATTCCACTGACTGCAAACCACATCTAATCCAAATGTGCAATTATCAGTTGCACAGCACAGGGGAAAGCGAGAGAGTAACATCCTGTCTCCTGTTTCCTATCTTTTTCCAGGTTTTAATCTCAAGGGTCTGCTTCACTTATGTGTTATAACTGAATGGAGTGAGCAAATCA
>NW_015761414.1:0-601 GCF_001515625.1 Sinocyclocheilus rhinocerous
TCCCCAAAACTGTTAAATAGCATCGCATGACTAAAACCAAATCAAATGCTGGGTGGGAAGCAGAAAGAGTCAACACTGAGAAAATGGAAATGAGGTTTGTCTTGAACTGTAATCACAACTCTCATGATTTCCCTTCTCGCTCATTTGCTTTTGCATTTAGATGCTGTTTTGTTTGCTTGTTTGTTCAGTTTAATTTCATTCTGACATGCATTTGCTCAATCTTTAATGTTTAAAACACTTCCTATCAGAACAAAGGGCTTTTGAACAAACCTGAAAATCAAACAGCAGCAGTAGTGGCAGTAGTTCCTTCTTTAGATAAACCTCTCTAGCACTTCATTTTGATTGATTGTAGCTCTTTAAATGTCTTTTTAAGATGGGCAAGCATTGCAATATTCTTTACAGATGGCTCGGTTTTCACAACTCTGCTCGCTATTTAATACAGACCCTATTGATATCTGTAAAGTCACTGTGTGTCTTTCAGCTATTACAGCTCACCAAACTAAGGAGAGAATGCTGATTGAGTTTTAATTGAGTGCTATATTGAATGACCATTTAAGCCTTTACACTGATACTTCCTGTCATTTCATGCTCTCATATATGG
>NW_015761415.1:0-601 GCF_001515625.1 Sinocyclocheilus rhinocerous
AACAGCAGAGACAGGAACAAAATTCACAGCTGAATTAGTTACATCTCACGTTTTTTCTTTAAATAATGACCAAATCAGGCCAATTATTCTGTTATTCTGTTTTTCTGTCCATTCTGCTTCAGATCCTCTTAATGTGAACACACATGGGAAGAATGAGACACACACAGAGGTTTGCTTCACATCTTCTTCCAAGTTTATTGATCAGTTACACAGTTTATATACTCTTGTTATGCATATTCATTGATTTTAGATCAAAAACTCAGAATTGACTTGATAAAAAATTAACAGATCATCATAAGGCCGCCTACTTCAGTTTACCATTTATATAGATGGTTTTACCTCTTTTCAAGAACAAATGTGTCAACTGTTAGATGAAAAACACAATAGATTATGAACACAGCAAACTCTAGGTGCTATTGTGCACATACACAGTAATTGTAAAGCATGGACCCTTTCATTAAAAATATTTTTTTTCTCCTATTGTAGTCTCATTTTGTAAATGTAAGCTCTTTATTTAAATGATAATATAGTGCACACTGGGTGCTTAAACGCTTTATAATGTATTCAGATGAAAGTTTACAATATTAACAAATTATTCACA
>NW_015761416.1:0-601 GCF_001515625.1 Sinocyclocheilus rhinocerous
TATCAACATTGGCTACCAGAAATCGCTTACTCTGCCTTTAACTTAGTCCTCTTCGTCCCAAGTGAGACATAAGGCCACTCCTATTTACAAAACTTAATAGGCCTAGGTGAAAAACTTTTCTATGTCATATTTTATCTCAAAATAATTGTAAGTAAATTAAAAGAAAAAGTGGTTGTTTTATCAGTGATGCGCGAGCAGACTATTAGCAAACAGTCGACAGTTGGACACATTTGACACATTTTTAATTTGCAATGCCAGACAAATTCAGGTCTGTGTATAACCGAAATATCCGGCTTGTTTTTACCCTAAAACACTGCTAAAATATTAGAAGCATTTGGTGACGAGCGATATGAATTATAAGCGACAATACAGACTATTTTGAAATGTAAGAATTTTTTTAGACTACAAGTTTCCCCACAATTTTCCGTTCTGATTTGTGTCATTTTGCCATCAACCAACAGGAGGAGACAGAAACACTTCACAGATGCAAGCTGCAGTCATATTCTCAAAACAGGATTTAGATTTATTAATAATTTGATTAATCTGGTCCCAAATCAGTCCCAATTTTCAGAAATCTCATGATCAGAACTTAAACGGCAAT
>NW_015761417.1:0-601 GCF_001515625.1 Sinocyclocheilus rhinocerous
TCTGTGTCCTAGGAAAAAAGAGACTTCTCTCTGATTTCATTGTTTAAATAAGTGCAGAAAAAAATGGAATAAAAGCAGTGTACCAATACGTGAAACAACAGCAAAAAATGAAATAAAAAAGAAGGATCTCTCTTTTCTCAGCTTGGCGTCGGTTTGTTTTTGTGTCTGATGTCTGGCATGAGATCAAATGAAATATTTTGTGCAAATGTTCAAATCTACTGCATTTTCAGGACGCCTAAACATGCATTCACACTGTGTTTGAGTTCAAAATCAACATTTTACATTTTTCAATATCAAGAAGTCATTTCACAGGAGTGAATTTCATGTTTTGGTGTAGTTAAATATCACCCAGAATGCATCCAGATGTCTTTTGTTTGTTTGTAATTCACATTATTCTCAGTGATTCTCATTATTATTTACTCATTTCTGTATTAAGGTAATGAGAATCATCCTTTCCGGACACAATGCTTTTTAATTTCATTAAAACTATAATAATGTACAACAATACTGCCATGATATACTACTTTTAATACTGATATAATGCTTTACAATTTCAATAAAATACAGTTTTGCAGCATATTAATGAGAATTTGGGGTTAAG
>NW_015761418.1:0-601 GCF_001515625.1 Sinocyclocheilus rhinocerous
TGTTTGGGGAAGGAAAAAAAAACACAGTGGAAAATTTACTGTATGTTGGGTTTAACCCTAACTGAATTGAAATATTTATCTTTAACTTTCCTAAATTGTTTTGAACAGCAGATGGAGCTTTTGTCAATGAAGGGTGTGATATGGATGGGCAAGTCACGAGTGGGATTTCAGAGGAGGTATGATGATTGCATTATTAATTTAAGCCTACAGTTTGCAGTCATGTTGTATGAATAAAACACATCATTACCTCTTTTATCTTCTTTGCCAGGTGGAATCATTATACATAAGAGCATCTGAAGACAACACACAAAGTTTCTTGGACCTCATTAGGCAGTTTAAAACACTTGAAAACTTTCTCTTTGATGACAGTGTACACCTGTCAGTCAGCCCAACCACTATGACAAATTTGGAGCAAAGTCTTTACCTAGATTATGCTTTTGACATTGATGGTGTAGTAGTGGAGCTTGAAGAGTTGTCAGGCTTAAAACTGCCTGTGTCATACCTGAGTTTCCCAAAGCCCTCAAAAGTGACCATGCGACCGGTTTTTCATCTGCTTAAGAAGCACATCAAATCAAACACCTACTCAAGACTGGGTTTCAGA
>NW_015761419.1:0-601 GCF_001515625.1 Sinocyclocheilus rhinocerous
TTTTGTTTTGTTTTGTTTTTTTGTTTTGTTTTTGTCGCTGATCAGAGGACATAATCAAAACAAGTTTTCTACACAGTCAGTTTTTCTAAATGACTAAATGAACACAACGTAGTATAATATTTCATAATTTATAAATATATTTTAATTTTTGTAAACAGCAGCATTTATAAATCATATTGAACAACAGTGTTTACCTATTTCTATTTTACTAAAATCTATGAAAATGTCATGAAGAAAAATGTGGTAATTTAGAACAAAGCATCAATTGAAATGGACATTTAAAGTAGCTCACAGAAAGATTTTTTTTTTTTTAAAGGATTGGAAAACTAGTCCAAAGATGTAGAAAAATTGCATGCAATCATTGTGATTTTCAGTGTTGCTCAAATTTATATTACCAGCAAAATCATAGTGTGTATATTGTTAATATTGAATATTTTGTCCAACCCTAGTGCACATTAAGACATTTTTAAGTTTCCTTTTCTCTTTGACCTTTTTATTCTGTCTTGTTCGCTTTAAGTGTGAGTGTTAGAAAAACACGTCCAGTGATTATTCTAATATGCAGAGGAAGGAAAATAAAAGACGTCAGCCCAGCTGATCTGTA
>NW_015761420.1:0-601 GCF_001515625.1 Sinocyclocheilus rhinocerous
CCAGCGACTTAACACTGCTTTTGTGCTCCAGGGTCACATTTGAGAAAACATGAATTTTAAAAAACGATGTGCACTGATAAAACATTTATAATAAACCTTGCATATTCCTTAGAGATCAGAATAGTCCATTTTGTTTTCATGGTGACTTTAATGCGGTGTGTCCTGGGTTCAGCGGCCAGTCGTTTTATCTTAACTTGTGTTTGTGTCTTCTGCTGGGTTTGTAGGCTGGGTTCTGTGCTGTTATCTCGCTCACGCTCTGGTGTCTGTTCCTCTGCAGCTGTATGTTTCGTCGGAGAGCCGCTTTAACACTCTGGCGGAGCTGGTTCACCATCATTCCACCGTGTCTGACGGTCTGATCACCACGCTGCATTACCCAGCGCCCAAACGCAACAAGCCCACCATCTACGGCGTCTCGCCCAACTACGACAAGTGGGAGATGGAGCGCACAGATATCACCATGAAGCACAAGCTGGGAGGAGGGCAGTATGGAGAGGTGTACGAGGGCGTCTGGAAGAAATACAACCTGACCGTGGCTGTCAAAACACTGAAGGTCAGAGACACACATCGAGAACGCATCACACTGCAAAAAATTATTCTCTTA
>NW_015761421.1:0-601 GCF_001515625.1 Sinocyclocheilus rhinocerous
TAAGCAGGTGAGCATGTCCTACACGATCTCGATCATATTCTGAATGAGAAAATCATTGTACTGCAACCAAAGATAAGTTATTTATTTGCATTCATTCATCACATGACAGACGCAATGAACGAACTGTTCATGAATGACCCGTCACTCTCCAACAGAAGACAACCGCCTGAAACGTCTCGTTTGTAGTCCAGCTATTACTTCCGTGATGTAGCTGCGTCACCTTATAACACATTTGCATAAATATATAATGCCCGTCAGCTGCTACTTTGGCTTGCCATCAAATAAAGGTAGTTATAAAGACGGGAAGAGGCCTTGTAATTCCTCGCTATAGTGAGGAAATGCGGTTTTCTTAACTGGGAGGGAAAACGTCATTACATGAACATCCTAAAAAAAGAAGAACTGAACAATCATTGGTTAAAATGCATTTTTCAAACTATTCCTCGGCATTTCTGCTCGTTCTAAATCAGACACTGTTCTGTGATTTTTAAATAATACAGCTTGGAAAATTATAATTTCTTTGTAACTGAAACCCACGGCTTCACCTAATCATCGGTACATTTCCGGAAACTTTCCAAAAATCCCTGGAATATTAAAAAAAAAA
>NW_015761422.1:0-601 GCF_001515625.1 Sinocyclocheilus rhinocerous
CCTCAAGTCTGCTTATTACTCTGTTGTTGGACTTAGCAAGTTGGGGATCTTTGTTGCGGATGCAGATGTAAGAAAAAAAACAACAACAGCTTTTTACACAATTAATATTAGTCTTTACCATTGTGTCTAATTTTGTCTTATCTGTCTACCTCAGGAGACATGCAGGTTTATCAAGTCAAACCTGGATCCCTCTAGCGTGGAGTCACTCTTTTATGCGGCAGAAGCCAGCCAGGCTCTGTCTGGATGTGAGGTAAAATACTTCTTCACGCTCCTTTTTGTCTTGATCACTGGCTGCATGTCAGTCAGGTCTGATTGAGATGCACCGACTGTTAATCACAAGTTGAATTGGTCTCATCTGATACAGGGTTCTTTGTATGCCTTACTTTTTAGAAGCATTCATACCTCAAGTTAAAGTTTTTTTTGGGCAGAGTCAAAAAAATCTAATTTTTTAAGACTGCTAATTTGTTTTTTCATGCCTCCATAAGCATAATTACTACAAAATTAATACTGAGTCAAGTCACCTTTATTTCTATAGCTCACTATGCAACATAGATTGTTTTAAAGGAGCTTCACAGTAATAAGACGAAAAATAGCAGAATCA
>NW_015761423.1:0-601 GCF_001515625.1 Sinocyclocheilus rhinocerous
GTACTTACGGCCTTCCATATCCCTCAGTAAGAGCAGTTTTTCTGATGGGCTTCTCTCTCTCTGGTGTCTCTGCATCAGTAAATACGCGTCAAACACTTCATTCTGTATCTACAAAGAGAGTGATAAAATGGTGCTTGTATCTGACCAGCCTGGCGATGATTCTGGCCACCAGTCGCACCGTCTCTGAGGGGCACCAGTTCTCTCCAAACACACACATGGCATGACACTCCAGCTTGTGCATGGGCCAGTTCTTTTTCTGTCAAATACACACAAAGATGACACCTGAAACACTCATTAATGCATATACACGATACACAGCATGAATGTCTAACTCTGCAGGACAGTGGACCTCCAGGACTGGAGTTGCCCATCCCTGGTCTATGCTATAATGCATTATATTCCACAAAATCTAAAGTTATCTAAAAATCAGTAACCATTCTTTCCTAAAACAATGGATGTCTTTTAATGATTATCATATTCTGCAATCTCTCAAGACATAAAATAAGCATCTTATCTCTGTGTTGCATTATTACCTTAATTGATAACATATAGACATACCAGTTTGCAATATCAAGCAGCAAAACAAGCTGTTTTGTACAGC
>NW_015761424.1:0-601 GCF_001515625.1 Sinocyclocheilus rhinocerous
AATTGTCTTCCTTTGTTATGCATATTAATGCATATATTATCTGCGAGATTCAGCTGCTGTTGATGAGGTGATGTATGGTTTTTCTAATGTGCTTGCCAATACATGACATGCAAGCTGCAAACATACAAGCTCAGCTCCAAAGCTTAGTGAGCTGCCTGTGTAAGCAGCTACCTTCTAAATGAGCAGTTACATTTACCATTGTTCAGCAATTTTCACCTGCGGTCACCTACAGTCATTTCAGTTGAAATTTTACTTGTATTTAAGTTGGTCAGGCAAATTCGTCACACTGACCAATAGAAAGCTGCTTGGTTTAAAAGTGATTTCTGTGTTCATGGATTGCTACACTATTGACACTGGACAATGGACCTTTTTGGCGCAAAATTATGCAGAAATTTTGCTAATGTGTGACCACATCTTAAGGCAGCATTCTAATTGAAATGGAACCTTCAAAGTGATAGACCTACACGCTGTACATCAAGGGTCATCAAGAGTTATCAATCAATCAATCAATCAATCAATCAATCAAAATAAAACAAGGAATTTATGTAATATTACGATGAACTGTACAGGCCCAACAGTATGCTAATTTATTAACACACAA
>NW_015761425.1:0-601 GCF_001515625.1 Sinocyclocheilus rhinocerous
TGCATTTTTTTAACCGATTCTTTAAAACGTTGTATGAGCCAGACTTGCCATTCCTAATAAATACCATATCTAGTCGACTACTACATGCTTTAGCCTATTAAAGCACATTTTTCTTTATATTGCCTCATAAGGAAATCCTCATTCCTGTGAAGATTTAGTCATTAAGATGTCATGGACAAGATTGCCAAGACACGGAAAAATAGTCATCATGAAAATATATATTTAGCCAGGCGAAGACAAGAAATAACTCACAATAATCATGCATCTTCTTCACACAGGGCAAGTGTGAGGTGGCCATGAGGATGCTATACATCATGGCTGACCATCTGGAGTGTCTCAACTACACTTTGTACAGAAATACGTCTTTATCCATACATCACAAAACCCTATAAACTGCCAAACAAGGGAATATAACCTTGGTATCTCGCCATCTTTGCATCTCTTCCCCTCACTGCTTTCAAACCAATGCTACATTATTTATATCATGGGATGCATGAAATCCAAGCACCGCGACCCCACTCAGAACTCCAGCTCATCGGAGAAAGTGGATGGCAAACCAGGAAAGCAAGGAGAGAAAGCAGTTCTAGTTTTCTCAGAGATT
>NW_015761426.1:0-601 GCF_001515625.1 Sinocyclocheilus rhinocerous
GAACGTTTAACATTACTCTGCTGTCTGAATGTGTTCTCTAACAGTGATATGTTGTATATTTAAATCAATTAACTGTAACATTACTTAATTAACTGAGATGACAATGTTTGTAACAATTTAACATTCATTTGTTATTGTGTTCACTGGCTCAGTGTACCACTACTTAAACTGACTGATTAAAAATGAGATGACAACATCTACAACTTGTGGTCCAAATGTATGGGTCAGCAGACTAAAAGGTGATTCCTCTCCCAGTTTTTCCCTCAGCAAGCACTGGAGAGTGCAGAGTGTATTCCTGTAAACATAAATGGACAGATTTGTAAGCAAGAAGCAAGTTTTAAAAAATCCATATGCAGAAAGCAACTTACTTTGCAATGTCTGCCTCAGCACTGGGAACACTTGCAATCATGCCTAGGTTTACATGTCTCCCTAGCATGGCTCCCAGCTCCTGGGCTAAATCTGTGGCCTCCCCTTCACTGAGAGCAGAGAAGATGCTTATTTTTGTCTTGGCTTTTATCGGCCGTTGTTCTCTAAGCTCCTGAGGGAGATCCTCTTTACGAACCTTTGGGTAAACCAATATGTTACTGTTTTATAAATGTTT
>NW_015761427.1:0-601 GCF_001515625.1 Sinocyclocheilus rhinocerous
GATTTGCTGCTCAAGAAACATTTCTTATTATGAATGTTGAAAACAATTGTGTTGCTTAATATTTTTGAGAAACTTTTCGCTCATTCAAAAAAAATGTACTGATCCCAAGCGATTTGAATGATAATGAGTTTATATACAGTATGTGCATCTAACATCTCAAAAACTACTGTTACATAACTACAGTTACGCCTTGATTGTAAAATTCATTTTGATTGATGAGCTCATTTTTTACAGTGCATCTTCTCTGAGATTCTGAATACACAAACTTCTGAAAACGCAAACACAGATCAATCCCATATTAACCCACCGGCAGTCACGTCTCCCTCCACACACTACCAGATTAAAGCCTCAGTCAAAACACAGCCGAAGGGAGAAACGCTCCAACAGATACAGCCACAGAGCTGTGAACACAAGTCCAAACTTACAAGGGAACTATTACCAGCATAATCTCACCCATCTAAAAACAACATGCACAAGACCACATGGTACTCGATGGGCATTATGGGATGTGATCCACATCAAAGAGATTATCTTCACCGCTAGCCCTTTAAACAATTTAATAATGAGAGTGAAAAGCAGCATAAATAAGATCACAAAGCCC
>NW_015761428.1:0-602 GCF_001515625.1 Sinocyclocheilus rhinocerous
AAAAAAGAATACCAGTTTGAAGATACCCTACAAGGCCAAAAATAAATTAGTCTCTGGAGCTTCTGACACGTTCAGTTGGTTTCACTTACAAATAATGCAAATACTACCAAGTTGCCCACCAAACTGCTGTATTTCACCTATTGAACAGCAGAGGGCAGTACGAACCACATGCATATTTACGTAAAAACCGATCCTCCCCCACAAAGTGTGCACTGTAATGAATGAGAACGCAAAACCTCATTCCATCTGATTCATAACCAGACAGGTGACATTAAACTAGATGACAAATGTAGGTGTATATAAGAAGACGTGGTGAAGATATGCTGTGGCATACTTCACATTTACCAGAACAGAACATATCTGAAAACATTCTATTTTCAACTGAACACAGTCTAGCCATTTGTCCTTAAATCACCAGTCTCCAAATGAAAAGGGAAACGTAGCCTGAGTCTTGGCATGACTGAAAGAAATGTCGTCATCACTAAAACAAACTAGCCAATAAGCTAAAGAAGCAATCAGAACAAGCGATAGTAGTCAGGTGAAAATGAAACACCATTGTAAAAGGGTGGGCCTTTTACAAAATGTCAAAAAAGAGAATGAAG
>NW_015761429.1:0-602 GCF_001515625.1 Sinocyclocheilus rhinocerous
TCTGGAATATTTCCGAAATTTACTGGAAATGTTCCACCTTTTTGCTACCCTAATCACTCCCCATTTAACTAACAACCACAAAATTAGGGTACAAAGGGGTAAAAGGCACAGCGGGGTAAAATGCACGTTTGTTTTTATTTTTCCGCAGCACTTTCGTAAGCATCCGTGGTTCACTATGCACCAGGAAATTTGACTGAGCCTTGATTCAGCAAATAAAATGTCAATTCTGCACTACACTGACCTAATATTTGACCATTTCTCTTTTATTTGATAGAGTTATATGACAAATGAGAATCAATAAAATTTCCAAATATATTTTGAGACAAAGATCTTGTTCAAAGATCTTAGCAATATGTAAAAGTGTGGTATTTAGGGTAAAAAGTGCCCCTACTGTTGAAGCTAAAGGCACAATAATTGGAATGAAAATATATAGAAGGTTGACTTTTTCATTTGTTGACATGAGATTGTGATTCAAATGATCAGTATCATGTATTACATGGGGTTTCCACCTTAGAGATAATAATCACCATATGTATAATGAAACTATCATATAAAAAAATACATTAATCATATTTTAATCAAAATTTGAATCAAAAATATAT
>NW_015761430.1:0-602 GCF_001515625.1 Sinocyclocheilus rhinocerous
ACAGTTTTTTTCTAAACTTTTCCATGGACCCCCTAGCACAGATTATTTCAGTATTTTATTTTAAAAAATTGTCCATTATATAACGTAAATTTAAAACATTATTAATAAAACTCTTAACTTTTCTAGAGATAGTTACCCCAAAACACTCACAGTAAAATACCACAAATTAAATAAATACAATATATTACTACATTAGAATATTTTCTTTTAGGACGTCCTCAAATTTTATTTTTACATTTATTTGTAGTCTTTGTCTAAAAAAAAACAAAACGCACACCACGGCGCAGTGGGCGGGGCCACGCAATGGCGTCACATGACAGGCATCTCAAATTACTGTAGTTCATTCTCTGACTTCCGTGTTCTTTCACTGTTACCATCAACCAACCGGCCGACTCAAGAGAACCAGAATGTCTCATCAAACCGGCATCCAAGGTAAAATCCTTTACGCTCTTTTATTGTCGATTCAAATAAGCCAGACGGAGTTTATTGCGTCTCTATAATGCACGTTTCTTTATTTGGCGCTTGTTTGTATACAGAAGAACCTGTTGTGGTCGTCCCTGAGACTGAATTACCTTATAGAGTTTTATTGCGAGCTTGCAGTA
>NW_015761431.1:0-602 GCF_001515625.1 Sinocyclocheilus rhinocerous
TTTGTACCACAGAGGCAAATACTGTAATTTTCTATAATTATGCATGCAAAGCACTTTTATGCTGTATAAAGAGCATATCAGTCTCCCGTCTGCATATTCGCTATAACCAAAAATGAATATTTCTAATGTGTTACAATTATGCTAAAACATGAAGGCTGAAACATTACAGGCTGTTAACTGCTCCCATGCCGACAGAAAAAGGTCTCTGTGACTAATATCATTAGTGCATGTTGTTTTATCTGCCGTATCCAGGGAAGTGGAATTCTGTTCCACAGGAAGACTGCGCCGCATGTAGAGCTATTGGGAGAGTTCAATGAAAAAAGAAATCCATCCTGCAACAATATTGCCTTTGTTTGGGAAAGGCCTTTCAAGGGTGCTGCAAAACGATCTGTCTGACCTTTAAGCGTAATTACATTTGGGAGTAAAATTTAGCAGTTTAAAAAGAAAATGAGTATAAACCTTTGAATTAGTCACATGGGTTGTCGTCAGAACAATTTCTCAGGTGTAGGAGGGAAAACTAATGTATTTTTTTTACCATAATACAATTAAAATATTTTTTTGTCAAACTGCTCCATACTAAATTGGATATTCAACTTATTATG
>NW_015761432.1:0-601 GCF_001515625.1 Sinocyclocheilus rhinocerous
GGAAAGAATACTGAATATCTGGATCAAACACACGAAGAAAAAGCAGAAACAAGTGATCGCGTATGTAAGCAAGATGCATATGTAAAATAACAATCTTTAAACATTAAACAGCATATAAATCAAAACTGCCAAAACGTTATCGAATGAAATGTCGACCAGAAAGTGGTTTAGGACTGTGCAAGCTTTGGGGGTGTTGAAGAACTCGATCTACTCCATCAATGTTTTGATCATCGATCTGAATCCGAACTGGACACAGCCTTTGACAAAATCACAATTTTCTCAGCTTTTTGTTTAAAATATTGCTTTATTAATGAAACTTGCCCACATTCAAGTGTTGATAAAAAATAATGCATGAAGCTAGAATAAAATATTTTGATGTTATTTAAAAGCAGAGGCTCCATTCTTTCTTTTGATATATTGTATATTCAGATATTCATTCAACAAAATATTCTTGGGGCCATGAACATTTTGTGAATATGAGTTTTTTTTTTAAGATTTAAAAGTTTTGCTTTAAAGTAAAATTTAAAGCATTTTGTTTTAATATTTATTGCTGTACTTTAAAGAAATACACTTATTTTGATGTGTTGACTAACATACTAAA
>NW_015761433.1:0-602 GCF_001515625.1 Sinocyclocheilus rhinocerous
CCCAGAGGAAGGTTTCATTGCTACACTTTCATACTTCAAGGACTTCAGTCCTCAGTTAAGCTTCATTAAGTAGCCTCAGATGTTTCTCCTGAAAAAACTAAGGAGAAAGACACAAATGAGACAATTGCTGACGGAAAATAACTTTCTCTGAGCACAGTTTGAGAGAACAAGTCTTCTATATCTGCATCTCATTGCTGCCTTTGAGGGACAATTTAGATATTAATCAGATATCATTTGTGAGTTTCATTTCTAATGGGACGTGAAATTATATTTTATGCTGTTTACCAAGTAATGTTGGACAGTTAGGCAAATAAATGTAGTATAGTTAAACTGTTGTAAACAATTGACCTTCACTTTTTAAAACTGTACTTAAGTGTATTGTGTAACATTGTCATGAAAGTGTCTCTCTTTAAGTACACTTTTATTTCATTAATATACTATCTGAAAGTTATTTAAAAACACTTGTAAGATTTGAAGTACACTACAAGTGCGCATTCAATACAATTACGTGGACTTCTTTTCCACAAAGGTGGAAAAAAGTATCAAATGCAGTTAAAGAGTTACATGCGACCTAGTTTGATAATTTTGCAAATGAAGAACAT
>NW_015761434.1:0-602 GCF_001515625.1 Sinocyclocheilus rhinocerous
CGAGAGGGGCTTTATGGGCTAATAATCTATTTCTCCAGTGATATGGGAGTGTATCGATGTGCAAAAACAGATGGCCATGGCTCTATTGGCTGGAGAAGATAAGACACAGTCCAACACAGTTTATCATAGTGCCTGAACAGGTTTACTCTGTTTGATTTAATTAAGGCTTTATCCCTTGGCTCATTCTCGAACACCGCACACTCACGCAGCAAACAACCACCCTGTAAGCTACATAAACACCATCAGATATAAATTCATGTTGTAAAAATACCTAAAAATAAAACCACAGAACTTTAATTTTGCCACATAATCACCACCATAGAGCCATTAGTGCCATCTGACTCGAATGGAAACTGCTGATAAATCAGAGGTACAGGTCATTCAAAGGTGTGATGGATCATCTCTCAATGTAAATCAGTAACAGACCATCTTACAATGGACTTCAGTCAGGCCATATTTACTTGAGCCATAAACTGACTGCTTTACCTCTTAGGAAACAAACTGGCACAATATAAAGCAGTCATATTGTGACAAGAAGAGAGAAAAACAAAACAAATTCAGGAAAATTCATCACTTTACTTAAGCGTTAAACCACATTTGCC
>NW_015761435.1:0-600 GCF_001515625.1 Sinocyclocheilus rhinocerous
AAAGGAAAAATTGAAATCGCATCATATGACCCCTTTAAAGAAATAAATTATTTTCAATTGAAATGTAGTTCACTGTAAAATATTATGTATAGAGACTAATCATGCATTAATCCTGCCTGGAAGTGCTATGGATTAATCCCACTTTATATTTAGGATTTATTTATATCAGTTTCCCAATATAGGCCACTTTGAAAGAGGATGTATATTCATTTAGGGTGACCCTTCATAGGAACACATTGAATACACATCTTTTTACTGGTGTAGCAAAAATGCCTTCAAAATGTTTTAAAGAATCGTTAACCTGTACACATGTGGCTTGAGCAAGTCTTGAGCAAGACTTTAAAACTTTACACAAAATCAATGACACAAACATCTCCAGATTATAGAAGCCCTGAGGCTGAATAAAGCTGAATAAAACAGCACATGTACATTTTACATTGGAGTTCAATCTACACCACCGCAATAAAGGGGTCATGAACTGCCTTTTGTACTGTTCTCTAAAGTCCACTTATAATGTTATCAAGACTTTTACATGAAAAACAATTTAGAAGTGAAAGGCTATTTTCTGTTCTGTTTTTAACCCCCCTCATCAGAACGCTC
>NW_015761436.1:0-602 GCF_001515625.1 Sinocyclocheilus rhinocerous
TTTTTTTTTATTTTTTATTGCTTTTAAAAAAGAAACACCAGTAAAGAGCATTCTTGTTTCAAAATCACAGTTTAACTATTAAAACAATTTTTATTGTGTATCATAAGCTTTAGTCTTCCAAAAAGTGTTAAAATATTAAGATTGAAGTCATAATACAGAAAGTTAATTTTGAAGTTCAACTTCTGTCATAAATATGACTTTGTATCTCATAATTTTGACTTTTTATCTTATAATGATTGTTTTTTAAATCTCATATGACTTTTTGTCATAATCATGGCTTTTTATTTGGATTCTAGTCCAAATAAACTTCTATATTGTGAAGCTGTAAAGTCAAATTCTTGTCAAAGTTATGTGATTAATGTCATAATTACTAAATTAAAAAAATTATTGTAATTTAAACTTATTTTATGACTTTATCTTATAATTTTGACTTTTATAACATAATTAGATTTTTTTATCATACTTATGACTGTCATAATTTTGACTTTTTATTTGGATACATCAAATTCTCATAATTTGTCTTTGTGAAATTATGCAAAAAGTGTTAAAATGTTGTTCAAAATTATTAAGTCAAAATGTTATTCAATCAAAAGTCATAAAAA
>NW_015761437.1:0-593 GCF_001515625.1 Sinocyclocheilus rhinocerous
ATTAAAAATACTAATTACATGCAACTTAGTTAAGCATTTCATGTGCAAAATCAAAGAAATAAACAAAAATATAAATAAAATGATATAAAATAGTGATAAAAAAATTTAAAATATAAATATACAAAATAAACTAGTAATAATATAAAATACAAACATAATTAAATACTAATTACCTGCTACTTAGTTAAGCATTTCATGTGCAATACCAAAGAAATAAGCCTAAAACAAGCCTAGCAGTGACATAACAAACAAGGTTTTCTTAATGAATATAATATATTAAAATAAATTTTCCTTAATATTAGCACAATATTGAATGTTTTAAAAATACATTCACTGAAGTGCATTAAAAACAAAACACGCTGAACATGCAGATAGTAATTAAACATTTTTTTCCATTTAAAAACAAAATAAATCTACATTTTTGAATTCGTAAAGTGAGAGCATAAACTCACATCATGTTTTCCAGTTCATCCAACTGCAGCACAATCAGAACTAGTCTGCATTCAGGAGCTGTTTACTACAGAGACTGACCACCAGCTACTGATTAACCTCAACACACACACACACACACACACACACACACACACACACAC
>NW_015761438.1:0-602 GCF_001515625.1 Sinocyclocheilus rhinocerous
GATATATATAAATCCTCTATTTGTTATGGGTCAATTTGACCCAAATATTTTCATATTCAAAATCAACTGCACAAACAAAAAAAAAAATAATAATAATAATTCTTTTTTGTCATGACTACTTCTAGTAACTACGTTTAGTACCGCAAATGTGTAAAAAGGTGCAAATGACTACAACCAAGTATAAATATTATCGCACATTATTTGTACTGAGGCTATGAACAGAAATAAATAGTATTTACAGTCTTTTCTTTTTGTTTTGTCTGCTTCTCAAACCCTTGTCGAAATGTTGCATGCACATTCATGGCCCTAAATGAGAAAAATTCACAACATTTCAAGAAGAAATAAACAGTTTAACCAGTGTTTCAAGCCGTTTGAAAATCAAACATGGGTCAAAATGATCCGTGAAATAATCAGAGGGTTAAAGGTGCTGTATGTTTTTTGACTTTACTAAAGCATAAAAATAGCATAATGCATTTGCAGATATTTAGGAGACATGCTAAGTTCACATACTTGTTTCTCTGAAAAACAATGCCACAGCCAGTTATTCTGCTTTAAATTGTGTGTTCCGTGTCGGAATGTCTGTTTTTGTTTTGGTCTGTGTG
>NW_015761439.1:0-602 GCF_001515625.1 Sinocyclocheilus rhinocerous
GTTTTTTAACCACACAAACAGCATTTCAAGCTCAATTTGAACGAAGTGTCAACAGAATGCAGTTTCTTACAGGAGTGCAAATAAATCAATCAGTTCCCACCCTGATTGTAAAACAAAACTTTGGTTATAGCAAGAACGTGCTATGATTGGTCAGTGAAGTCTGGCTGTTATCTGATTGGTTTGAGAAGACAGTGGGTGGAGTCTACTTGTTTGTGGATATGTCAGCACGTCTTGATGCTAGAAATGTTTCAAAAACCACAAATGTGTGCAGCAATCCACGAATGCAGAGAAAGTCATTCACAAATGCACAGTGAGCGATCCACAAATGCATGCAGCGATCTTTGCTATTACATAAAGTACAACTTTTGTTCTGTTTTTTTCTTTAAATATGTTACATAAACCATACAACTGAACACAGTTGAACTACCACTGATCTCTCATGCAAGAGCAGTTTTACAAACCACAATAATCTTGTCACCACGGTTACTACCCTCCATAACAAGGTCTTTGTCCATCCATCCTTTGTGTAAATCACTATGAAAGTCATGATTCTAATCAATAGTAGGGGTGGGAATCACCAGAGGCCTCACGATACGATATTA
>NW_015761440.1:0-602 GCF_001515625.1 Sinocyclocheilus rhinocerous
AAACTTTAAAGTCCACCCAAAAATGAAAACTGTCATTATTTACTCAGACTCATGTTGTTCCAAACCTGTATGACTTCCTTTCTTCTTTGGGAAAAACAAAACAAAACAAAAAAAGATATTTAGAGGAATGTTGGTAACCAAACAGTCAACAGTCAACAGAAACCAAAATTTGATGAAACTTTTATGTTCCACAGATGAAGGTAGTCATACAAGACTTGAGAGTGAGTACATGACAGAACGTTCATTTTTGGGTGGACTGTGCCTTTAAGAGTGCATGTTAATGTGTGAACATATAAATGAGACTTTGAAGAAACAATGCCCTATATTGTCAAAACAAGCCCCTCATTAGAGGCGGCTTGCTTCGACCGACCTCATTCTGACAGTCTTTTTAATATTCATAGGAATATCTGCATCAAGAATGCACTAAAATAACATATATACTGAAAACATGACAGACATGACCATAATGCAGGGTTTGCGGTTACAGCTGCCGCAGACCTGAGAGCACAGGTTGCCTTGTGCAGTGGCTTGATAAACTGCCCACGCTAAAAGAAGGAAAGGACTGATTAAATCAGGGCTCAGCCTTCGCCGCTAACCGCAAA
>NW_015761441.1:0-602 GCF_001515625.1 Sinocyclocheilus rhinocerous
AAGAGAGAATGACGAGTTGTTTTTCCTTATCAGAATTGTGAGATACAATCTCATAATTGAGAGAATAAAGTCAGAATTTTGAAATATAAACTCAAATTTACTACTTGAAAACCGTCATTTTCTGCCACCAGATAGGCTCCGCCCACAACAAACGTCATCACTTTTTGCTCTATACTATCAATGCCCCATTTTCACAAGCTAATCAATTCCCAGTTGATACAGTAACAGTGTTGCCAAGTCTGTGGTCTTCCTGCGGAATTGGGCAACTTTTAGTAAAACCCCCACCACCCAGAATGCGATTTTGACAGATGTGGAACCCCAGAAAGGAGGTTCTGACCCCCCCATAACGTCAATTTGGAGTGATTTTGATTGCCCTTTCCCCCCGGAATGTGATTGAACGTTCACTGAAATATTGTGCTACTTTTTTTTGTGTACCAATTGGGATGGTTTTGTTATGCAGAACTGGCAACCCTGTACAGTGAGGTCTATTACATTTATTTTTATCATCGGATATCCTGATTTACTTGAAAATGCATCATGTTGCAAAATTATGTAACAATGAGTTTCAATGTTGCATGTTGACTTTTCATCCTGCTTTTTTT
>NW_015761442.1:0-602 GCF_001515625.1 Sinocyclocheilus rhinocerous
ACACACACAGACACACACTCTACTTACTTTGTCCCCACCCGATCACTTGAGGATCATTTGTTCTTTCCCAGCATGCCCTGGGGTTCAGAGTCCCATGTGAGCTCTCACTGGACACACACTCACACACAAGATGATTACGAGTGGATGAGTCAGAGCGGCTCTGGAAAATGTGTCTGGAGAAAACTGTACAATGCCAGGAAAGTGTGTGTGAGAGAGACCATATTCCGAACAATAACTGTAAAATATTGCAGTTTACTTCATGTGTATGAATTAGTTTGTCTTTTGAATTGCATGTGGTATTGTTTCTTTCTGCTATAATGCAGTTATATTGTTAGTTGCCCTGTTGGCGCACACACACCATGACGTCATCAGATAATGACACCATCTCACAAACATCTCAACGCAGAAAACTCTCTGCCTGAGGACATGAAGCAGGTCACAAAAGTGTGTGTTTGTGTGCTGGATCTTAATGATCCGCATAATGTGCAGAACAACAGAGCGCGCTCGTGTAATACTGTATCCCACAATGCAGTGTGCTCGCCTGCGTCTTCTGTTTCCAGTGTAGCAAATCAGAAGGAAGAATTAAAAAAAAAAAAAAAAAA
>NW_015761443.1:0-602 GCF_001515625.1 Sinocyclocheilus rhinocerous
ACACACACACACACACACACACATAAACTAAACTAATTTTTACTGATTATGCCATTGGAGTGATACATATACTGTATATATCTCACTCCAATGGCATAATCAGTAAAAATGAGTTCTATAGACAAGCATCTCACCCCTTCAGTGTCACTTGCCCCAGACTCCCCTCGAGCCACCCTCCAAGCCAGAGATCCTGAGACGCGACTTCCCAGCTCTCCAGATGTAGGAGTCTTTGGAGAAATAAACTCTACCAGCTCCACCAGCAGTCTTTGCAACAGCTGCTGCTTCCTCTCTGCTCCTAGAGACTGCTGCCTCTACAGGTGTGAAGCGGTAATGACAGTCAGATTCATTTGTTTGAGGCAAAAATGAAAGGAGCTGCACTTTGGAAGAGTACATGAAAATGAGAAACGTACCGCAGCGTTGAGACCGTTAAGCGTAGGCAGCAGCCATGTCTCCTGAATCTGTGTGCGTCTGGAAAGGACCTCTGGGTGTTTACAGGAGTACCTCCATGTCACATCCACAACCTGGTCCTTAGAGAATGCCAGGATGTAGGAGAGTTTCTTCCCCCAGCCGACTTCATACAGGAGGGGTTTATCGCATGTGTT
>NW_015761444.1:0-602 GCF_001515625.1 Sinocyclocheilus rhinocerous
ACCCACTGCTAGGTGTTTATAGGAAGTCTGCAGCCTATAGCAATGGCTCAGTGCACCTTCACTCTTTCTGGGCAAAGCATGACCTCTTTTATTCTCCACGCGGGGCAGGATGACCCCAGGTGTGTTTATGTATTTGTGCATGCACTTGACGAACTCCACCCCACATCCTAGCTACTGGCTTCCTCGGTCTGTCAGTGTGACAGATAATGTGTCCCAAATAATGAGTGTAATCCAGCAGCAGCAGCCCACAGCCAGCTAGAATCCATCCCGCAATGAGTCCACTAAAGTGAAGTGCTAATAGAGCGGAGTCATTTCCACAGAGATCAGCGGGACTGATTCTGGATCAGTTTTCAGCATTTGGCTGAGATCATGAATCTGTGGGTTGGAGAAATCTGCTGTCTGAACAGGTGCTCTGTGTGGTGAGGAAGGTAGGAGTGCTGAAAAGAATGAATAATAGAAAGAATACTGAGTTTATATCTTTTGAATTGAACGGCTAAGCTTCTTTGGACTTGTTTTTCAGCTATTTTATTCATTTTGCTTTGTGTGTGTGTGTTGACAGAGTGGTTCAAATATATAGATAAATATGGAGGTGGTTAGAGTTT
>NW_015761445.1:0-602 GCF_001515625.1 Sinocyclocheilus rhinocerous
ATGCTATTTTTGCGTAACTTCACAAGAGAAGCATTTGTCATTAATCATCCTTACACTAATGTAACAGATCTACTTAAACAGAAGTTTAACTGAGCCACACACCCGTTTAGACAGCAGAATGCAGAAATAAGCTGCTTTATGACACGATTCCTTTTAAAACTGTGACTTGGCTATATTTGTGTAGTCGCTGCAGTTTCCTGTTTAAAATCCCATGACGCTTTTTCCACTAATGCTCCTCACTTATACACTTAATACACATTCTCAGAAATGTTTTCATCTTCTCTGTTCCAGCAATTATCATCTTGTACCTGTTCCATGTCTTCTTTTGCTCTAAATGCCAAAGCCAAGTAGTTTCGTGTGCTGTTTTTCTTGCCAAGAGCCATTTTCCTCCATCACAACCCTTCATTCAGGCAGAACAGCTTGTTTTGGAAAATTGTCAGACTCTTGTGACATTTATGTCAAATGAAATAATTTTTTTGTGCACACCTTTAGACGTTATTTATCTTTTCAATGCATCTTCAGTCAGCACAAACCCATTTCTCAAAGTCTGAAACGTCCCGCAGGCTCTTTTTGATGGAAGCTGGCACCAGCTGAAGGTTCTG
>NW_015761446.1:0-602 GCF_001515625.1 Sinocyclocheilus rhinocerous
CATTGTGAAATGCACATTCGAAATACAATTTGGTGCAGATTCGACTTGTGCACAGTCTAATCAAGAAATCAGCATCAAAACTGTATTCTCCAGTATCAAAAACACATGCATATATTAATATAAGTGGGTGTGGGGGAAATAATTGCCCAGAGAGAAAAAACAAAAAACATTAGCTATTGTAGGTGGGTGAAGATGGTGGGCAGGACGTGCCAGGAAAGCAATTTCACCTTAAGAACAGCACAAGTGAAAACACTCAGCGGAAACCACTTTTTTAAGGAACGCAAATCCTGTTGACGACAGCTGGCACTTTCCATGCACAGAGTACAAAACAGAGCTCGAAACTCTCACAAAAAAAGTTGGTTTTCTTTTTCAGAAAATGTCAGTGAAAGGAGATGCTGAAACATCTGAATTTAATGTTCATCCACCTCAGGAGGTCAAATCCGACCTGACATTTGACCTAAAACATTTACTTGAAGTTAATATTTCGATAATTTAACAACACATTTGCATTTTTTACAGTACTCTGATGTCTGATGAAAAATTGAGATTTATACATAACTAAGAATAAATAAGCTTTCCATTGATGTATGGTTTGTTAGGAT
>NW_015761447.1:0-602 GCF_001515625.1 Sinocyclocheilus rhinocerous
ATGCTATCATGTATCAGGCACTGTGGATGTGTGTGTGACACTGTAATGTATTTCATGTTTGTTTGTCTCATGAGAGTTCAAGTGTGGTGTTGTCAACGACAATATGAGTGTGGCTTTCCATGAGATATAAATCTCTGTTATAATACTGTGAGATGTGAGATGTAGCACATAACATTGAACCATTTGTAATAATGCCAAGTCTTTTTTTTAATTTACAGAACATAATTTATAGAAATCACTAATTGTTACAATGGCAGCAGATTTAAAGTCATTCTTTTTTCAGTTCAGTCAAGACATTTTTTAATTAACTTGAAAAAGCCATGGAAAATGTTGTCTTTATTTAATATAAGTTTTACGAAAACCATATATATATGGTTTATTTATCATATATATATATGTATTTATTTATTTATTTTTTGCCGTCCTCAGTCATAACCTTGAATATTCTCGGGTGTGCGCCACAAGTCCATCCCATATTTGGCTCCCACTGGCACAGTGTCCTCATTAGAGATAGTTCCTCTCTGCAGGAGAATCTAAAGCACAAACGTCAGAGAAGAGCATCTAAGGCTCAGACAGAAGGAAGAACACTTTAATAAATCTCT
>NW_015761448.1:0-602 GCF_001515625.1 Sinocyclocheilus rhinocerous
TTCGCATCGGAAACTCTTTGGAGAACAACGGCAACAACAATCCCACGTGAGACCCTCTTTCAGTGGCTTAAAATCCATAAATAAACCCTGAAATCACATATGAAGAAAGACTAGAAGTCTAAATGAGGTTTTCTCCGTCTCTCTTTAGATGCGCTGTGATTTCTAGCCTTCCAGCTGGTGTTTCCTCCACTTACACATGTAACAATATGGAGGGTCGATATGTGAATCTCTTCATTCCTGGAAATTCAAGGATTCTTACTCTGTGTGAGGTGGAGGTCTATGAAGAAGGTGTGATCAAACAGGCAGATTTAGTGTTTTGGGAAACTATTAACGCCTTCGCAATAGTTGAAATTTGGATATTTATGGTTTTTGAACATGTGAAACTTCAACAGATGCATGCGCTCAGCTTTCAATAATTTACTGCATAAAAAACATTTGTGTTTGACTATTGCAGGTGAACCTGTATTTAATGTCATCTAGGTATTTTTGTTTGTTTTACTTTGTGTAGTTTTGTTCATGATTTTTGAGGATCACTACACAACCTCTCACTGCATCTGTTTAATCTTAAAGGTGACATATCATGAAAATCTGACTTTTCCAGG
>NW_015761449.1:0-602 GCF_001515625.1 Sinocyclocheilus rhinocerous
ACTGAAAAAGAATTATCACAGTTTTTGAAAGAGCAACTTAACCTCCTCGCTGTTTGAAATGTGAGATTTCGTTTGACATAATATCTTTCACATCAATCTTCATTTCTGACAGTTAAAGGATCCCTGTAGTGGCTCACACAGTGACACAGACGATGACTGCCAGTAAACATGACAATTATAAACACTGTCATTTCTAAATTAAGACGTAAACATCTCTAAATAATAACATTTTTACCTTTCCCTTGGTATCAGCAGCTCACATAACTTATCTGGAGAAACAAAAACAAGCATGTGAGTGCATAATTACAAATTCTACAAAAATCCAAAGAAATATTAGTACTGAAACGCATCAGATCAGTGCAATCTGTTTGTGCTTCAGTGAAGGCAGTGCATTAATTTACAGGACTGGAAGTAGGAGTGCATTCATCTGTTTGAACACACACCAGCCAATCATAATCGAGTATTCAGACAGACCAGCGACGTTGGCATTAATGCTGCCTTCACGTGCTGTCGGAAACTTACTATTCCCACTTATGAAGGTGTGATTACGAGCTTGACGAATAAAGAGTAGCATCCCAATGATCGTTCACATTTAGCCTATA
>NW_015761450.1:0-602 GCF_001515625.1 Sinocyclocheilus rhinocerous
CAGTCTCTCGAGACTGACCTCTGGTGTACTTTGAGCAGTCAACTCAGATAGATAGCTTTATTGTAAATAAAAAAAAAATATATATATATATATAGCATTTTAACAAATTTACCATCAATAAAGATGCTGAATCCATTGTGTCCACCAAGTGTTCTCACTGACAGTCCCCCAATTCGGAAAGGGGAGGCTCAAAGAAACCTTTGTGGTGTGGTGGTGCTCGTGCATTCAATTTGTAAATACAACATTTCTGACATGACTTGGATGCAGCAATGTTCTCCTCTTTGTTTTTGTTTTTTATGTGGTGCAGGATTACTTCTGGAGTTGCTTCTGACAGTAAATGTTCATCAAGAAATCATAACTACAGTGATATTATCAATAACTGGCCAGTTAGTTTGCATTGTTGTCCTCTGCCAATGAAAATAGTTCCAAAAGAGGCTAAAACATCAAGTTTTGCGTATGCCGCTAAGCAATGGACAGACTGAAAGCCAATGTGGAATATTATTTGAATCGAGCTAAAAGTAGCCATCTGCTTCAAGCTTCTCTCTAGGTTTTACATCTTCCACTGTGAAAGAAACCCCTTTTTCGAGTGATTTTCAAAAACC
>NW_015761451.1:0-598 GCF_001515625.1 Sinocyclocheilus rhinocerous
CCAAATCGTCAACAATCAAATCCAGCTAACTGAGTTAGCCACGAAGAACGGGCCTGGGGTGTGCCGCCTTTTTTCTATTTTCATGCAAAACATTATTTGAAATAAAAAAAAAAGTGTAACACAAATGCCTTTACTGATGCTTTAATCAATTTAATGTGTTTTTGCTGGCTAAAAGATTTAATTTCTTTTAAAAAAACTGACCCCAGATTTTTGAATGGTAGTGTATATCCCAGATAACTGAAGAAATGCATCAAGGACACAAAAGGCTGACAACTGTTTCTCGTCAAGTATTCATTGTACAATAAAGAGAATATACATAGTGCAGTGTATATATAATAGTATACACACTATAAAGTGAGAGTGGAAGGACAGATATACAGAGTGCGAAACAATCTTAGACTGACAGACATTTAAAAAAAAGTAGTTATGAAGAAACAATTTTCCATCATATGTCAACCTTACATGACAACACAACAGATCAGTGAATTACAGAATGAAATTATAAATATGTGTGCATATTTGTATAAATGTGAATGTATGTGTGTGTGTGTGTTTGTGTCTATATATATATATATATATATATATATATATATAAAAT
>NW_015761452.1:0-602 GCF_001515625.1 Sinocyclocheilus rhinocerous
ATTACAGTACAAAGTGCATAATATTACAATAATAACGCCTTCCATACTCACTTGGTCTGCAATAGCGCAATGGAACACGCTGATGATAAATCATGTCTGTGCAAACATTTTATACTCCTACTCCTTCCACAGACAATACAAATACATATAAATACATTTAGATCACTTAACTTGATTGCTGTTGGGATGCGAAGAGACTTTCAACCAGCATAGCAAAAAATTTTTTGAACCAAATCACCTACCGTGCCTACAGAGAAAACCGATTGTAAAAGAAGACAGCTTACACAAATGTCCGCTATAGCACTCCTAGTGGCAACACTGTGAATGCAGCATGTACCTGAGTTGTGAATTACACACTGACATATGTGAAATCAAGCTTAGCGTTGCTAGAAGCGTCTACATTCATGTACTTCAGAGTATGTTTCGACCTAAAACCCTTAAAAAAGCACAATCTAGCATCCAGCCAACAGTATTACAGTATAGTCAGTTTGAACTTCCCACATTGTTGTGAAAAGCAATATTCTTTGTAAACTTTTGCTTTGCTATGACAGTAGTTGAATTAAAGGGGTGGTTGATTATGATTTCACTTTTTGAACTTTAGT
>NW_015761453.1:0-602 GCF_001515625.1 Sinocyclocheilus rhinocerous
GACTTTTCTTTAATCAAATGAGCTGTGATTTTTGTTGTGACCTGGTTTATATTTCTACCGCATCAAGCTTGGTAGCTCCGCCCACAAAGAAATATCATTGGTCCAAATTCTTGCTACATGTAGGTGTATTTTAGAGGAATATTTCAGGTTCAATACAAGTCAAGCACAATCTGCCTCATGTGTGGGAATGTGTTGATTACCACTCAAATAATACTTTTTTTGTGGTAATCATTCCTTTTGTCTTCAAAAATGTAAAGTTGGACATTATGGGGCAATTTTTGCAAAATATTGATGATTATAAACTATTAGAAAGCACTAATGTTAATTCTTCTGTTTCAGCTTGTGTATTATTTGAGTTATTTGTACAGCTTGAGGTCATTTTTGATCATGGAGAGGTACATAAAATTCATAGTTTTTAGGATGGGAACTAAATTTAGGAAACGTGTCACAAATAAAAAAATATAATTTTCCACATTTTTTGAAAGAATTTTTCAAGAGACATTAGAACAAATATTTTTACATATTTACAGGTCAATTTTGACCCAGGTATGAAATTGGGCTGATGATACACAGGGCAACTTTTTTTGAGCAATGTTGCTTGG
>NW_015761454.1:0-602 GCF_001515625.1 Sinocyclocheilus rhinocerous
ATAATAAATTAATATATTAACTTAGATTTTGGGGTTTTTAAGAAGTCTTGAGAAGCATAAACTGATTTACATGTTTTAATCTTGTGATATTTGATATTTGATGTGATTTGCTCTTCTGTTTTGTTCAGTTCAAGTCAGTTTTATTTCACATTGCACATTGTTTCAAAACAACTTTACAGAAATCCATAATATTAATCTTTGTAAGGTCTTAAAGTCGTATTATTAGAGCTGCGTGATATGATAGCTAGCGTTTGGAGATGATATAAACCATCAGCTAGTTGAGATGCATTGTTAGTATTTATAACTTCACGTGAGTATATGTGCATGGGTAAAGTTGGATATAAACATGATGTTTATCAATTGAAGAATGATGATCTGTTGATTTGTAGTCAATTCTGGCACAGTTCAGCCGGCGTGAATGATTCAGATATTTGTCTTCATGGGCTCTGTGTTTATGAACATCCATATCTGGATAACATTAGTTTTGTAATCTCATAAATAGTCCCAATCAGTTTTCAGATTGAGTTTCCAGCTGCCTCCACTAGATGGAAGCAGAAACCCAGAAATAATGAGAGAGGCCCGAGAAATACTGTACTTCAGCA
>NW_015761455.1:0-602 GCF_001515625.1 Sinocyclocheilus rhinocerous
TAGAAAATCTGAAAAGATACTAGTTATTTTACGTTAAGTTTACGAACATTTCCTTTAACCTTAAAAGACAAAAGCAACACATAATTCAAACTATGGGCAGATCATGAAAGCAGAAATTCCCACACAGTAATTTATTTTTACTCCTCTCACTCCTTCCCACATCAAAAGCAAACAATGAAAAAAAGAACAAATGTAACAGTGACTTGCAAATAAAGCACTTCATATTACATCAAGAGCTTTCAAAAGATACTAAATAGTCAGATCGACTGCTGTCATGAGTTTTAAGCAAAAAATATCTGACATATTTGAAATTAATTTACATCTACTATATCACAAGTGACTTAATCAAATTCCATGTTCTGATTACTCTAATAATGGATCAGAAAAACAATCATTATTAGCTGATAGTGATTATTTTCCCTGCCATCCAGAGTTAAAAGGATTGCGACATTCCTGTCAGGGCTAATTATAGCTTATAAGCATAATGAATGCTTGTGGATTGTTCTAAGTGTAAATATTAATATTAATGGATGGCCATTCTTGCTGACAGGCACTTTTCTATAAAATGTTTTATGATGAGTTAAATATGTTTACATATGCTC
>NW_015761456.1:0-602 GCF_001515625.1 Sinocyclocheilus rhinocerous
CATCTGACGAGATGAAAAATTATTTTTTAAGGGCTTTTGGTGCTGCTATACTGGATTTAGTAAGAATGCGTTCTCGAGATCTCACTGTAGATATTCCTCCATCCCTAATTCTTCTGATGATCTAATAAATCATGTGTAAGAAGTATTTCTAGTGGAATGCTTTTAATAAAAAAGAAAATCCAATAAAAAGTAATCAAGTTTTTATTGCCCCCAGATAAGATGTTCTTCTTTACTTGATCATTAGATCCAGCTTTCCACAGCGATTCATTTGTGTGTTTGCGTGCAGCTGCTTTTATTGCGGCCAAATTGTTTTGATTTCAGAAATAGCAGTTGATGGTTACACATAATTATAAAGAATTTAGCAAGTACTGATCCAATACTGATAAAATCTAAATGTCAGAGCCAAGTTTGTCATACACGCAAGCAGCAGAATGACGAGTCAGCATTTCCACAAGATTTATATGAAGCTTAAACACTCCAGTTCTAAGATCTTGATGTGTCAAGGAGATAAGTAGGGTGCCTACGAGGTGAATGGTGACAAGGTAATTGGTGTTACTAAATACTTTTGAGATTTTGAGAATCTATAGAATGGATTTAAAGAA
>NW_015761457.1:0-602 GCF_001515625.1 Sinocyclocheilus rhinocerous
ATTTCAGGACGCCGTGGGTCGGAGGTAGGAAAGTTGGGTTTATAGGAAGAGGTCGAGACATCTTCTCCATTGCGTTAAGGAGAGACCAGTCTTTCTTGAAGAAACGAAATGAAAAAAGCCAACTTATAAAAATAAAAACTCTGCAGTGGGGTG
The DNA here is from genome assembly GCF_001515625.1 of Sinocyclocheilus rhinocerous. Taxonomy (NCBI): domain Eukaryota; kingdom Metazoa; phylum Chordata; class Actinopteri; order Cypriniformes; family Cyprinidae; genus Sinocyclocheilus; species Sinocyclocheilus rhinocerous. Next base: position 154 of record NW_015761457.1, read on the forward strand.
TCGGAATACAGTCCTTAGCCCGATGAGCGGCGGTTCTTCTCGCGCGTCTGTGAGCTCGGCTGGCTGGAACGCAAAAGCGCAACTGATTCGCAATTCCATGTGAGAAGACTGACGTCCGTGACGTCAATGGACAGGGCAAACTGTTGAATAGAGCCCCGGCCAATGAGAGCTCGAGGGGCGTGGTCTTCCATCATGCATCATGACTCGATACATTGTTGCTCGTACACGATTACATTCTTTTTGCGTTTCGAGATTATTATATTGTAACCACTGCAATGAATTTACCTTATGCTGTTTTTAATATAAATAAAACTCATTAAAATGTGAGAGGAAGTACACATGAAAATAATAGAAGGATTTAATATCATTTAACTATTCTATTTATTTGTGATGTATAATTCCAACCTGAAAATGGATTAAATTAATATTGAATATTGAAACACTACTGA
>NW_015761458.1:0-601 GCF_001515625.1 Sinocyclocheilus rhinocerous
ATAATGTATTACATTTTGGAAGTAACTTGCCCAACACTGCTGATACCAGTCAATGGCATTCATCAGGGAAAGAGAAAATGCAATAAACTAACAACAATAATAATAATAATAATAATAATAATAATAGTAATAATAATTAAAAGCAAACAACCAAACAACCACTTCCCTGCTGAGCTAGAAACTAGATAGCTGAAAATGACTGAACAATGCTGGTGAATGTCCATTAACAATTAGTCTTTCAACCAACCTCAGGCCCCGCTTGGCCATGTTGGGTCAATATTAAATAACACACCATGAATGACATTACAGAACAAACACAGGGACGTGAAGAGGGTTCCTTGGGAGCAGGGGCTCAAATGTAAAAAGGGGGCATCAATTGTTATAGTAAAATTGTAGATGCATATAAATATAAAAATAATGTCCTTTGCGTGTTCTTGAACTTGAACTACTCACATGTCACATAATAGGCCTGTTGGTGGCACTTTGGCTTCATTTAACCAACAATGATAGTGTCATCAAATGGTAAATGCTGTATCAATAAGCAGGACAAACAATGCTTCAACTTCTATTTTAGCAATTTCCAAAAAAAAAAAAAACTACA
>NW_015761459.1:0-602 GCF_001515625.1 Sinocyclocheilus rhinocerous
AAAAAAATGTTTAAAAAATTAGGATACACTTTCCAATATACACATTTTAAACATGAACCCCAATTTTGCTCATTATTATGTATAATAATATTCAGATTTTTTTATATTCTGAATAATTCATAATTTTGTTTCCTGGCAGAAATGCTGGGGTGGGATAAAATAACAAATTGCAAAAACCTATCATTTATACATGAAAAAAATAAAATACAAATATAAAAGGGATCAAATGAGAGAGACAGGCATTTTAAGGTGTTTTGGACAGTAAGCTGATGAGGGGACGAGGGGCTCTGGATTGAATTTCAGCATGACAGCATTCCCCAGCGCTGCAGTGAGCGTGAGAGGGAGTGAAGACAGTGACCTACAAACAGGTTTAAGTATCCTTACGGCACTGACCGAGTGGAGGACGGAGTTTGTGGTTCAGGGTACAGGAGAAAACACCTCCTGTTGGACTCATAGGGTAGACCGTCTGGCTGAAAGGGTGACAGTAGATACACAGCTCATGGTGTGTTGCAGGTAGGGAAGAAACACGGATAGCGTGGGGTAACTATTCTGGATTTACGGACACTAGTGGCAGAGGGTAAGTGGAGGGACAAACAGGGTGT
>NW_015761460.1:0-599 GCF_001515625.1 Sinocyclocheilus rhinocerous
TGTGTGTGTGTATGTATGTACAGTATGTATATATATATATATATATATATATATATATGTTCTTTAGAAAACACATCCCATCTGAACAGTGCTTAAGATAAAGCCCTGTGATATTTTGAGCAAAGTTCATCTTTTGCAGTTATTACGGTGTATAATGTGGTATTCAAGGATTTTAAAATCTTAGCAATTTGATTGATTTCATCTCATACCAAAGCAGTCTGGTTACTCTAATAATAGATCCGAGATTAATTTCCGCTGTTCTCCACGTCTGAAATATTCATGGAGGAAACTTAGATATGGAATGAATTTCTGAGATTACATCGCATATTTTGTGTGTGAATATTTAACATGAGTTTTAATAATTTAAATGACACAGACGATGAATTAGTCTGAATGTTTGGTCATATATTTTTAGCATAACACCTTCACTGTTCATAGTTTACTCTGAACAGAACAATGAAAGAATATATTCATTCCAAAGGGTGACTGAAACCGCACAAAACCCAAAGCCATAATAATAAAACATTCAAACCATTATGCAAATGGAAGCTGCATGCCAGTGATCAACAGTTAGTTTCCTGAGTCTGTCACATTTAGAT
>NW_015761461.1:0-602 GCF_001515625.1 Sinocyclocheilus rhinocerous
CATACAAAAAAAAGGAATTTGTTGTAGCATGAATGGGCCACATTGAGGACCGTATTCATTAGCCTAGAATTGTGATGGTATGGTTCGTCCCACTTAGTAATGGAACGAGATTTTTCAGATATTTCCAATCCACTGGATTCATTTCAGAGTGACTGCATCAGTCATTATCCTTCCCCCCCTCTTTATTCGCTTGACCCCATTAACTGGAATGAAGGAACACTCCTCAGATTCTCATGTATTTAGACACCTGCGATTTGAAATTACATTTGAGAGAAGGAATAGTTTCCATATTGCACTTCAACAAGAACATACGCTGTCAATTACCATCATGTGTGTTCAAATCGTTTAGCAAGAAGGCCTCCAGTAACAGCAAAGTTCGGTCCTGTAAAAAGGTCAATGCTGTTTGCAATGCAGTGCCGTTTGGTATGATAAAAAAGGGCATTGGGTTTCTTCATACGTAAAAAACGAAAATCAAACATATGGCACGGAAAACGCTGGAGAGAAGGAGTGAGAAATGTAGCAATCGGTTTTAAGACCAGGCTTTGTGCCAAACGTTTTGTTCTGCGCAGGAATTTCCTGAAAGACTTTCTCCATCCTGTGCC
>NW_015761462.1:0-602 GCF_001515625.1 Sinocyclocheilus rhinocerous
ATGAGGAATGTAATTAGTTTATGTTCACTGCTAAAGGTTAAAGGCTCTGAAAGGCCATGCCGAGTGGGTTTTTCTCCGGGCTTTTAGGCGAAATGTTGCTGTAATTGCTGGATGTTTGGAGCTGCAGGTGCACGTTTGGACTCATTTGTGCTTTGGCAGTGCGAGCTTCAGACCGACAAGGCCTGTTTGTCTGGAGAGTCTGAATGAGCGCTCAGTGTTTGCCTGATACCTGCTTTGTGCTTCTGTTTCTCCTGCTTTCTATTGTTTCAGAGTCTGTTGAAGAAGATTGCGTTGACTTGAGAACATAGTGTATATGGATAAATCAGCATTTTATGCACAGTTATTCACCTCTACCATATAGCCGTACTGGAAAATAAATAAATATATATTTCACAGTAAATTATATTACCTACGTTTTTTTTTTTTTTACAAATACAATAAGCTTTCTGGAAAAAACGTAAAAACAATCTGAATCTGGCAGATTATTATTATTTGTTTGTTACTTTGGTTAGGGAAAATGTTAATTAACACTAAGTATTATAATGCTTAGTATGTATTTACCATAGGGCCAGGTGGTCAGGATCTGTCTCGTACGTTTTGGC
>NW_015761463.1:0-602 GCF_001515625.1 Sinocyclocheilus rhinocerous
AACACTCTGACACAGGCTCTCCATCCTCCTCGAACCCTCCAGCACCGAAGTCTCTGCCCACTTCCAGAACTCACCATCCTCCAAATAACTGTGTGGGAGCTGCCGGGAGACAGAGAGCAATTCATAAACACTGCCAGCCTGCAAAGAGCTAAATTTAAAACATTTTTCCAACCACATGCATGTGGTGTCGTTCAATAGTGGATTATTTCACAGAATGTCCAACAGTTTCTGAAATTGATGGGTATTCAAGTGTAACTAAAATCACGAGGATGAGAACTACATGACTGTGAAGGTGAATCTCACAAAAAAATCTCATGAAGAACAAAAATAAATAAGTAAATAATAATATACAGTATATATATTTTTGTCAGAAGAATAAAAACAGGATATGATTGAAAGTAGTATGATCATTTATGCATTGCCTGGCCAAAAATAAAGTCACAATTTGGATTAAAATAAGTAAATACTGAAGAGTTTCGGACTGTCATTATTGCAGTGATTAATATGTTTCTGGCATGTTGTCATATGATTGGCAACAATTCTTTTAACCCTAACTGATGCAGTGTGTAGCTTTCCATTTCTTAAACAACCATGTCAGAAGA
>NW_015761464.1:0-602 GCF_001515625.1 Sinocyclocheilus rhinocerous
TGTTGCTGGAAAGCACTTTGGTCAACGGCAGTTGTTTTAAATGTGTTATAGAAATAAAATTTGTATTATTGTATTAAATTATTCAGAAATTCTGCCAAAGTATAGAACATTATCTTATCAGGGGTTTAACATTAATTAGCATAAAAGAATACAGTACATTTTAGCACACGTTTTTGTGAGTTGATATTATAGCAGTTTATATGCTAATTTTCCGTGTTATTTTACACATTTATGCGAGTGTGAATGAGTTCTGGTGCTATAACTATCATATAGACGGCTAAATGAATATAATCCAATTTCTCTGTGAAAGAGTGTGACATTGTAGCTCAAACGAATTGGTGAGGCAGCCACATACAGTGCAAAGAACAAAATGTAGTGTGGAAATGGCAAAAGCTCTGTTTTTGATGTTGTATTTAAGTTATACTAAAGATTTAAGACTACATAGCATATAGTAACAAAAAATGCATTTTAGAGTAAAAAGTAAAGCATGCAGCAGATATTGTCTGATATGATATTGTCTATTTATCATTATTTAACTTAATCATTATCATATGCATACAGAATCTTTGATAACTATTTCAAATAGTGGTAAGCACAAATAA
>NW_015761465.1:0-602 GCF_001515625.1 Sinocyclocheilus rhinocerous
TATAATAATATACAAACAATACTAACTGATGCACAATTTGACTACAGTTTTCTGCTTTTTCTTCATGCTATGCTTTTATTTATACATATATTTTCCTTCTATAGTCCTCCAAGCCCTCTTTCAGTCCATCTCATCCTTTCCTCACTGCCTCCATCACTCTCGAAAGCCGTTCAGTGAACGGGTGTGAAATTGCTTGAACTGTGGCGTTCTGTCTCTGGGGTCTCTCCAATCAAGGTCATTTCTAATTCATGAATACTTCCCTTTGATGGAAGAATAATTCCATTTGGGTCACATTCCCTCACACTCAACGCGGCCACGCCATGCAAACAGGATCAGAGGGAGATGCTCATGTGTGCTCAAGCACTATGAAAAGGGACACTCGTTTTACACTTCATTCTGGACTGATGCAAAACTGAACAAACTCACAACTTCATGCATTTCAGCTATGAATATCAGAGATGGGAGATATGAGTCTGTCACCTATTTTGTATTCATTAATGGACTGTTATGTTATTTTTGAAGATGTTGAAAGACCAAGAAATGATCAATGTCATTTTTTCAAAGGGGTCCTATTATGCTTTTTCACTTTTTCAACTTTAGTT
>NW_015761466.1:0-602 GCF_001515625.1 Sinocyclocheilus rhinocerous
AGTTCAAGTCAATTTTTTTTTTTTTTTTTGAGCCCAGAGTTGTGGGTGTGTTTGTGAGAAACCATGGCATTTTTCCCAATGCATGGAGCATTTGTAATAACAGTCATATTGTTGAAATGGATGACATTTTTACAGTATTTTTTGTTTGCAATAAAACTAGCTTTTTTAACATTGCATGTACAAAATACGATAGTATTGTACAATTATGATAGAATATGTAACAATTTAATTTACAGCACCATCATGAATTGAAAAATGCTGTGTTTTTAGCAGAAAAAGGTGCATTGCTATCTTTCTCCGTCTAAAGTAATCGGAACGCTCCTGAAGTCAATTATGATTTCTCATGAACTCAGAAACATACAGCAGCACTGACTCAATGAACGAGTGGTGTGAGTTTTAGTCAGGCCTTTGTGTTTTCTGACCGATGATGGGTTATCTAATAAACCTTACAAGCTTATACCACAAATCTAGTAGCTATAGTACAGTTATCATTCTTACAGAAGCAGTAATGTTTTCTGATTGGATGAATTCTGCTGTAGATATTTCGCTGAGAGTCCCGCCGAGCCGAACAGCAGCAGGCCAATAATGCAGCTCAATAAACT
>NW_015761467.1:0-601 GCF_001515625.1 Sinocyclocheilus rhinocerous
ACACACACACACACACACACACACACACGCGCACACACACACACAGAGACACTGAAGCATTCATAAAGACACTTACGGTGTGAGAGCAGGTCAGGACAGTCAATCAGAGGCTTTATATTCTCACCTCTGCACTGCAACACTAATGAGACTGTACTTAACCAGTGTTGTCTGATTAGGGCACAAACATCTAACGAACAGATGCATTTGCACGGATGAACTGGGGTCATGATGTGAAAGAGAAACACTGAAGGTCACTGGAGGCTAAAGCTGCTCGTCTCTCATTAGATCGACACACAGACCGTCTGACCAGGTCTAAACTGTTTAATACTCCTGTATTAATGACGATTATAATCACACAGATGAGCTCAATTAGCTCCATCCAGAGGAACATCACTGCTTTATGCTTCTGTCAGCTGAAGTTGCATCATATCAGTGTCAAAATGAACTGGTTAATTTAGTTACTGTGATCTTCTCAGTAGATCACTGAGTTTGCATTTTATTATTGAATCCTCAGCAAAATGCTACATTTAAATCTCAGAATAAGTTTTATATCACACTATACAATATATATATATGTTTTTGTAAATATATTTAATTTATA
>NW_015761468.1:0-602 GCF_001515625.1 Sinocyclocheilus rhinocerous
GCAAAAAACGTCCCAGACCCTGCAACATGTTATCACAGACCACTCGCAGCTCTGGTGGTGTGATGGTGGGCCCTTCGTACTCCGAATTCACCTTTATACAGTCATCCACAGAGTGGGGCTCATTCGCCTTCTGCCGAGCCTGAAGATTGAAACACATTCCAAAATCATCAGAGAAGATGAAATTACTTGACCTTTCTATAACCTAAACTGCTCTAAAGATTGTGAGCCACTATAATGCACCAAGAGATTGGAGAAAAGTTTGGGCAGGACATACAGTATTACGGGGCTCGTCACAAAACTCCAATTTTTTCCATGGGAAGAAAATTATAAATTATACATAAAATATGCAGCGGCTTTAAATGAAAGATTATAAAATAAATGGGAAAAATATTATATATAATCTAATAATGCACAAAGTGACTAATGATATAAAAACCTCACAAAAATTTAAAAGTTTTGAATGTTTGCCACATTTTTAGATGGACCCCTTAATTTTTTTCATCATAAAAACTCCACAAGTTCTCATCAGCTACTTTTAATATTTAATTTTATGACAGTAACTATGGCAGCAGAGCAATTTTCAGGACTACAGGCCCATAAAA
>NW_015761469.1:0-602 GCF_001515625.1 Sinocyclocheilus rhinocerous
CTGAGAATTCACAGCAACACACTGCAGCACCCAAAAGCCATTCTCCGTGTTATATAATACAAATCTATTGCGAAGATCTGCTTTAAATCTGGTCTGGATGCGGTAAAGCTAGAGGTGCACTTACCTCACTCATGGTTCAGTGTTATCTCACGGGTTTTCCTTCAGCTGTAAGGAGTTCACAGTGGTTTCCTCACTCTCAGGGAGCTTTATAAAGTATGAAGCCGTCTCCTCAATGCCATCACGGTTGCACTAAACCAATAGGAGAGCCGTTGGCAAATCTCCTCCCTTATTCTGTCTGAAATATTACTGTCCTCTTTTATTCCTACAGTATACGAGCTGTGTCTCTGTCCCCCTCATCACGAGCGCAGCTTCACAGCAGCCTGACAGTCGAGGATAAACAATCACCAGGATTATATTTGTGTGACACTCTGTTTACTAGGATTTGAAAACGACAATTTTGACATTATTTAATTAACACGAAGCCGATTTTCTAATTGAATGAGACTCGAAGCCTTTAAAATAGATTAATAATAGATCATTTAGACACATTTGTGATTGCATACCAGTTCATTCCTACATTAATGCGCCAACCCACCAAACAC
>NW_015761470.1:0-602 GCF_001515625.1 Sinocyclocheilus rhinocerous
TTTCTAAAGTGTTTTTGAAAAATCACATACCCTGCCTTTAATTTGGTAAAGAAAGCAAAATTGTCAGCAGACTTCTGGACTCCACTGTATTTCCAAATACACTTTCCTTTTGCTATCTACTGCAGATTAAATATAAATGTTAATAAGTGTTAATATGTAATCTGTGAGCTGGCCTGTACAGTAGGCACCTGTGTATTTATTAACAAAAGTAACTGCGAAATAACAAAGGAAGGAAATAGAAATGAAAGAAAATAAAGGAAATGAAATATAACAAGTTAATATAACAGTATATTGAAGTATTTATATGATTTGTTTTGCAGTTACACTACAGGTCAAAAGTTTAGGGTCAGTACAATTCTTTCTTTTTTTTTGAAAGTCATTAATATTTTTATTGAGCAAGGATACATTGATCAAAGCAACAGGAAAGACTTAAAAACATTCTATTTCAAATAAATGCTGTTCTTTTTAACTTTGTAATCTTTAAGGGATCCTGAAAAAACTATATATCATGATTCCCACAAACAAAATATTGGGCAGCACAACAGTTTTCAACATTGATAATAATAATACATGTTTGTTGAGCAGCAAATCAGCATATTAGA
>NW_015761471.1:0-602 GCF_001515625.1 Sinocyclocheilus rhinocerous
CACCAGGGTTTGTTTTAATCGAACCAAACATGACAAGTGTGAACATACCCTTAAACATCTAGTGATGACATACAAACCCTCACCTGTACAGCTACAGACATATCTGCTCAACAGAGATGCCATAACAACTGCTTTCACCTGATCTTCTGGCACCTTCAAAATAAGGAGCCGTGCATCAGAATGTTGTTCATTGATTTCAGTTCAGGGTTCAATACGTTCATTCTCCACTCCCTTATTATTAAGTGTCTTCTCTTGAACTGACCACATCAGTCCTGTTCTTTCTGAACAAGAAGGCAGTCAAAAATCCGAACTATAACTTTTCATCCTAACATATATAGCACCATTGTGCATCCTGCTGACCTACGACTGCGTTGGCAAACACGGGAACAATCATATAATTTAGTTTCACTGATGACACTACAGTTGTGGGGCTCATCAACAACAATCAAGGGTCAGTGTGTGGACAACAATCTCTTAACATCAGCAAAACAAGGGAGTTGATTGTCGACTACAGACGACACAAAGCACCTCACCCTCCTGCGCATCAGCGGTTAGACCAGGGTGTGACGAGAGGGGCGGGGCCGAGAGCCGTGGGAACGGAG
>NW_015761472.1:0-602 GCF_001515625.1 Sinocyclocheilus rhinocerous
TCGTTTTTATTTGGCATACTATTTATACGCACTTTCATGAGATCGAGTTTAAATATTTGACAGTGAGGTGAAACGGTTACGAGGAAATCCACGCAAATCAAGTGCTAAGATGTTCTTGTAATAAACATCAACATTGTTATTCAAAATTTGGGGAAGCTGGTGAAGGTCTACCTTTCCATTCTGTCGGGTTTTACAGTTTGGCAAGTTTAAACACATTCAGCCCATGTTTCTAATGAACAGCACAGGCTTGTCCTTCTACGCTTTGCCGTCCATCCATTACAAGACATGATTAATGTGATTAGTTTTTCAAAAGGTATGATCATGTTCATTGCCCGTTGAATGAAAACGCTGGATGTGTTTGGTTATATTCAGCGTTGAGGAATGTACTGGTTAGCGTCAGAGGTTCAGATCAGGACATGAACGGAGCCAGATGTGGTAATGGACCTGAGGCGGCAAGTGTTTCTAGACCCCGTGTGGCCACAAGCGTGATCACGACCATTGGTTTAGACATGGCCGACTTCTACATTCATCAGTTCAGTTCTCGACATAGTTTCACATTAGCAGTATTGAGAATGTTTGCAGCTCTTCTGAACATTTTAACA
>NW_015761473.1:0-602 GCF_001515625.1 Sinocyclocheilus rhinocerous
AGTGGTTGCCGAGCAACAGACAAACGTAAACAAAGGTGTATGTTTTATTAATTACAGTAATTTACAATTAATTTAATTCATTTAGTAATTTACAACAGCTTCGTACAAGGCTCAACTAATCAGAATCAAGGACCGGAACTCTCCGTTTTATAATCATCTATTTATTCTATTTATCACAATACAGATACAAATCAGAAAAAAAAAATTCTTTTAATTTTACGAATAAAAATATAATCATATTTAGAGATTTTTAGACTATTTAATATAAACGATATGCACTTTATTATTTAGATGATACACAAATAAATAATAAATTTGAAAATGTACTTACATTTTCAGATTAATGCACATAACATAAATGTAGGTTTACCAAAAATATATAATATAAAATATATAATAAATAAATCAAGTATTTTTTTAATTTAAATCAACAAATAAACATTGAATGCAATTAATAATTAACCAGTTTTTATTAATACAGATACAAATCAACAAAAAAATACAAATACATAAACAATTATATAGAAACATAGACATATTCAGACATTTTAATTAACAATTAATCATTTTTATTAATCACAATACAGATACAAATGCATACA
>NW_015761474.1:0-602 GCF_001515625.1 Sinocyclocheilus rhinocerous
CAGTTTTTAAAGCATTTTTGAAAAATCACTCACTCTGCCTTTAATTGCTTTATTAATCTACATAAACATATTAAATAACATTTATTGGATATATGTCAAATGTCTGAGGTAAATATTAAAAGTTTTAGGCTAAAATAAACTAAAAGAAGAAAACAAATCGCTGATCACCCCACACAATGTCCCTTAATAACGTGCTGTTACTTTAACAACTAATGTAAACATGAGATATACAGTAAAGCCAACTCAGATTTGTGTGCAGTGTGAACACAGTCTTTGATCTTCCATTTATTTCCATACTTGCTTTGTTGACACACCTGCTTGATGTGCTCAAAAGTTATTTTTATGTCAACAATAATTAAAAATCCCCCCCTTTTAGGACGGCTCATTTATTTTGTACTATGTCAGTAGAATGTGACAACACCTCCTTCGAGTGTTTACAAAAACTTTAGATATTGAAGAAGCGAGATTTATGCTTTTAATTAAAAGCTAAAATAATCTCCTATGTAAGTTGATATGAAACATGCAGGTAATGCAGGTTTATAGGAAGCCGTGACATAGCTCTATAAATACAGAGCCTGAGCTGACCTTGTGTGAAGTCTACG
>NW_015761475.1:0-602 GCF_001515625.1 Sinocyclocheilus rhinocerous
CTTTTTTTTACCATTATAAATGTCTTTAATGTCACGTTTGATCAATGTGATGCATCCCTGCTGAATACAAGTAATAATAAGAAAAAAAATGGTCAAAGTATTAAAATCATACTGACCTCAAACTTTTGAATAACATTAAATAAACAAATACAGTACATGGATAATAGTTACCAGAGTTATCTATTCTATCTTTATTTTATTCAGAACAGGATAACATATTTTAAGAACCTGACAAATTTCTAATTTATTTGTTTTCCCTCAGAAACTTTGGGATTAAACAACCAATCATTTGGTAATTTCAGAGAGACCAAAATATTCCATAAACCTGAAGTAAAACTTAAATATTTAAAGTTGCAGCATTTATCATATAAAACAACAGCTTTACTCAATTGCAATAAATGTCAAATGTTTGATTCATTGTATTTCTTGTCGACATATTTTTGCCAGATGTGCAGATTATTTAGAAGAAAATTCCCCAAACTTTACTTCCCAAGTCAGAAAACAAATGGTTAACTGACTATCTATTCCAGCCATTACCAACAGATCAAGGCTTCGTGCACAAAGAGCCGTTCCTGAGCATCGAATATCATCAGAAATGGCGT
>NW_015761476.1:0-602 GCF_001515625.1 Sinocyclocheilus rhinocerous
ACTTGTTTGTGCTTTGTGAACACTCGCGCCTTGCACGGCGGCACCGTTGCGCTGCAAAGATGTACCGGGGGAAGCGCGGCACCCCGGTTGGGAAACACTGCTGTAAGACAATGTCAGAATGCTGCACTTTTTTATGCATTTGCTGAAGTGGAAAACTGCGGTCTTTATCTGATGGATGGAGACTTGTAGATTTGCAGGCAAAACAGGGCAGTATGTCGTTGAGTGTAAACAGTATTTCAGCAGAGGTTACCATAGATGGCTTACAGTCGCATTATCGCCTGACAAATAGAAAGGGAGTATGCAGGCAGGCTAATTGAGCAAGCGACAAGGGCCGTAATTGTGAATTCAACTCAATGCATGAGTACAGTGGGAGACTGACTGGCTTTGACCCGGCTAATGTATATACAGTAAAATCAGTCAGAGAAAAGCACTGAGGAAATGTCATATTTAAAAGTAATGTGCTATGGTTACATGATACCCATCAAATATGTCAAGAAATCAAATAAATGAAGCTTCACAGACGTGTATAAGGGCACAGAAAAACAATTTTTTTTGGCGCAGGGTTTGTGTTTGTATGTCTCTTGCAAAAGAAAAAAAAAAAA
>NW_015761477.1:0-602 GCF_001515625.1 Sinocyclocheilus rhinocerous
CTAGTCGTTAGCTGCCCTTGGATAGACACAGATAATTAAGCTCAGCGCTTCTTTTAATATTACGGCCACTTAGCGATTCTGATTCTGACTGAGCTCTGGCCTGCGCTACACTCAAATCAGTCCCACTGGAGGCAATGGGCCACACTCATATGAGGTTCCATTAACTGGATCAGAACGCTTCAGTGGCAGCATGCAAATGGGGGCCAAAGGGCAAAGAGAGATGAAAAAAAAAGCATGTGTGAGATAGAAAGAGACAAAAAAGAAATGTGCTAAGCATCAGTAAAACAGCACAGGGTTTTATCTTTGAGTATCTGTACTCGATATGCTCCCACCAGCTCCATGTATGACGGAAAGAAAGGGTGGGAACTAGTTGACACTAACACACTAAGAACTAGTGACGCAGGCTGGATTCAAAGCCAAATTTCCTGCACAAGAACAAAGTCTTCGACTAACTGATATACTTGTCATATTAACAGATTTAACACTTCAAAAAAAGGTATTTATACAAAAAAATAATTAAACATGACATTTATTCATAGCTTTTACTGACCTAAATAAAAAAATACCCATGAAAACGCCACACTGACAGAGCAAGGGAGAGG
>NW_015761478.1:0-602 GCF_001515625.1 Sinocyclocheilus rhinocerous
AAGTAATCCACAGCACTCCAGTCCATCAGTTAACATCTAGAGAAAAGAGAAAAAGAGAAAAGCTATGTGTTTGTAAGGCTTTTATATGTTTGTATGTGTTTGGGTACAGAAATAAATAATCAAATGTAAAATAACTTTGCAAAATTATTTACTCTTTAAATTAAATATAGATTAATCGTTGCTAATGCTAAAGTTACAAAAACTCTTCAGTCAAGAGCAGTGAGTGATTTTTCTTTTTTTTTTGATTAACAATAAGGACACCGACAGCAGCTGGTAAATTAGGCGCAGTCACTTTAAGAGACAATGCATGGCTCAAATATAAGGATACACAGCTGACTTCTTTCTCAACAGTTTAAGTTCACCTAAGACATAACTGACTGTTTTCAAGGATACTCACCAAGATGGGTATTTTGACATACTTTTGTATGTATTTGTCAGTTCAAGCACATAAAGACGTGGAAAGAAACGCAATGTGAGGCTCGCGTGTTGCCTGAGACGTGGCTCTATGTGTGCGCTGTGCTCACAGAACACTGAATGGAGGTGTTATTCACATTTTCTTGTGCTTGAATGCTTTAAAATCTCTTGAATGTTCAAATTGGCAA
>NW_015761479.1:0-602 GCF_001515625.1 Sinocyclocheilus rhinocerous
CTGCTGTACTCTCTGCAGGCTAAGAGCAATGGAAATTGGTTTGGTCTAATCTATTGTGGTTTGGTGTATTGTAGTTTGAACTTAATTCAGCTGAGCAGTGACTCAATATGGCATCTACCAAAGAAGTGAAGACAGTGGAGCTTAGGTGATCCACCTCATGATGCAGTTTGATACTGCAGTTCAGTATTAATATAGACTAGCAACAAACATTTATGTTTATCAGTGTGAACAACCCCTTAAGGAACAAGACTTAAATGTCATTGTGCTGTTGAGCAAGACATGCAAACCCAAGATGCTTCATGGGATTGTCCCTGTATTAAGTGTCTTTTAAGTTTATATTTTGCTAAATGACATCCTTCTGTTATATTACACCCCTTGCAGAGCGTCGACGAAACTGCGCCTTGACTCCTCTAGCTACTAGCCAGCAGCACAATCAGGGCATTCTTTCTCCCGCCCACTTACGCCGTCTCCGTTTACTCCTGGACCCAATCTTGGACCATCACAGTTCTGAAGAGGAGCTGGAGCGCATCGCAGGGGCCACGGGGGCCGAGGGGGGTCGAAAGTGGCACAGACATGGAGACATGAGCAGCGCCTCTAGTGAC
>NW_015761480.1:0-602 GCF_001515625.1 Sinocyclocheilus rhinocerous
AATTATAATTACGTAAATTATAATAAATTAACCTTTGTGTATTAGGGTGGCTAAACACTTCATTTCCCAGAATGCATTAGTACAATATACTGAATTTCTTTAAAATTCAATTCAGCAATTTCCTCTTCTTGACATTACGATTTGCATTTTATTTGAGTAACTTCCTGTCATGCGTTGAAAGGGAGTCTGTTTTTCAGTTGTGAAATTTGCACAGCCCTGGTAGTAGCAATTGTGTAGCATGTGTAAATTAGCTGGTGTCCTCAACACGCATGGTAACTGGCTGAGCGTGTGTGTCTGCATGTGTTTTGAAACAAGCACACTTTTTTTGTTTTGATGGTTGCTGGCTTTTGGGTGAAAAGATGTTAAGGCAGTTGAATGTGATGTATTCTAATTTGTAGATTCTAATTTTACATTTATTTAATATATAATGTTGTTTACCAAAATGGAAAGATAACGTAAACTAGTTTAATTGTATTTCCCGTTTTCAAACCTCAAACATGTAGACACACACTCCAGCGTACTTTTGTCTATCAAACATGAGATGTGCAGTACAGAACAGACAGTAAATCAGGATCAGTCTCACCTGCAGCCAGCCTCCATAA
>NW_015761481.1:0-602 GCF_001515625.1 Sinocyclocheilus rhinocerous
TAACCGTAGGCTGGCGACGTACTAGTTGCTTTAGCTCTCGACGGAGGGAGCCGTCACAAACATGCTCAATAAATTGATCACGTAAAAATACCTCAAAATTCAACATACCCACTGGTGCAACACGTTTTACCCGATCCATAAGACCCATCAGAGCCAAAGAAAACTCATGAAGACCCTCCCCCTCTTGCTGTTTCCTGGTAAAGAAAGCCTCTTGCAAGGCAACATATGATTGACAACAACCATACAGTTCTAATAGAATTTCAATAATGGCTTCAGGGTCTCCCCGCTCAGCACCTGAACGGAATTTAATTTCATCCCTAGCCTCCCCTTCTAAGTGGTCAAACAAAAAAAAGGCTTGTTCAGCTGGAACCAAATGACGAGCTCGCATACATGCACGGGCCTCCTCGACCCACTCGTCGACACCAATACCGGAACTACCTCGGAACATAGGACACTTTCTATCCCGTGGGACAAGAACAAGTCTCTCGATAGCAGTTGGAATACCTTCGGCAGCCACACTAGTAGATGGCCTTGCAGCGGTGTTATCACAAAGGGCCGGAACAGAGTCTGTTACTGCAGTGGCCACCCGCTCCTGGCGCAAA
>NW_015761482.1:0-602 GCF_001515625.1 Sinocyclocheilus rhinocerous
CCTTCACTCATCAAATTACAACAGGTTCCTGTTCCTGCACCTGCAGCCTAAAATCTGCTCAGCATGGAACATGCCACTCAGCTTGAGGCATTTTATGGTTCAGCTATAATTCATCCATCAAATAACTGCCGGTACGGATACAAGGTGGCTGTCTGCAGATTACCGTGACGTATCCAGCGTCAAACACAAACCGGAGGACCACAGCCAGAATAACACTTCCCCCTTCTATAGATAGACATAGTCAGTCATCCGTTACCCCCTAACATTAGAGGAGAAAGAGAAAGAGGGTTACTTTTATTTTGGGAATCCGAGAGGGGGGCGAGGTGGATAAAAGTGTTGTGGTTTATGGCCAACGCTCCCCACCACGTGTGCATCCCTGGAGAGGGTGACGCCGTCTAGCCGGTCCACTTCACCTTTTCCAAAGAACCTGCAGATGCTGTGGTCACAACTACAACCTATTTCCAGCTCTGCAGCAGTGTGATTATACCAATGATCCCTTCCGCCATGGCAAAAGCCTATAAGGGGCAGTATTCCTGTGGCGCCTGTCGGGCAATTCGACACGTACTTAATCCTCCTGTGTTTCATGGAAACAGCAATAGAAA
>NW_015761483.1:0-602 GCF_001515625.1 Sinocyclocheilus rhinocerous
CAGTCCTTTTCCAGCGAGACTCCGGGCTTGCTCATGTGTCGACAGCTCTGATCAGGATCACAGTACTGTGCAATCTGGATGTCGTTACAGCTGACTTTAACTTGACTGGCGTTAACCCATCGGGGAAAGCATCGGCGAAACTCTCGTGTCGCTGCTGGCGACATCTCAGCAGCACCTGTCAAATGTATTTGCACTTTGAGTAATTAAAAAAAAATAGACTTACACTACAGAACTGTATTAACTACTAAACACTTACTGGCGACGATGAGAGAGAAAATAACTAGCAGAAAGTGGCTCATCTTCGATGCTGTTATGACCGGATTACTGTACAGAAGCGTGACACACTGTTAACTCCGCGCAAATGAACTGTACTGTAGGGCGTGGTTAAAGCACTGACGTCATGTTACCTTTAGCCAGGTGATCGGACCGGATGTTGTGTTTCAGGCTACTGTAAAACATCTCTGAAATTGTTTTGTTTTTTAATTCGTGTATTTTTTTTTTTTCAATATTGTTTTGTTTTACAATATACTTTTAAGTTGTTATACAACAAATCAATCTAGCGACGTGTTATTATTATCGAGGAAAAACATCGCGCGGGTCCC
>NW_015761484.1:0-596 GCF_001515625.1 Sinocyclocheilus rhinocerous
AGTCTCACACACACACACACACACACACACACAATCACAGACATAGACCAGTTAAATACTGTGACTTTCTTACAGATTACTCCATGTATGCAGGATTTCTCACACTCTCTTCTTTCTTTTCCCTGTTTCCTCCATCTCCCTCATGCCCCAGATTTACACTTCACCCAAATCCTTTTAAATTCATAGCTTTCTCTCCGCCTTTGCCTCAGTCTCTCTTCCTGTAGAACATGGTTTTAAATCATCGTATGTCTTGAATTCCAGCCACATAAAGTGTACAGCATCCGTGTGCGTGCATCAGGGTGTGATTACGTGAGGGTTTGTATCACATCTCTGAATGAGTCTAGCTAGAGCACCAGAACTCTCAACACAGAGCGCCGCAGTCGTGTGTGTGTGTGTGTGTGTGTGTGTGTGTATTAAAAGAGCCTGCGGCAAAACTGATTCAACTGTCTGAAAACACTTATGCCCCCTCGTATCAAGTGTGAGAGAGTGAAGAAGGTCCTGAGAGGAACACGGTTGGATTTGTAAAGGAAGCACATGGAGGATCAGAAATGACAGAGCTGAGACCTGCAGTCTATTACTGACTGTGGGAAGAGCTT
>NW_015761485.1:0-602 GCF_001515625.1 Sinocyclocheilus rhinocerous
GGCTTAGGATCATTTACTTCCAGCTTTAGCTCTGGGTAAAATATTAGGTCTGTGCTGAAAGTTAAAGGCTCTGTTATCCCAAACAGATAAATAGGTAAATAAATAAAAGCATCCATCAATCTGACAGTGAAGACGGTGGGGAATGTTTTTGCATCATGTGAGAAGGTTATACTCGAAGGCTGAACAGAAGGTGTTTTTGTTTTCCCGCAATACCATCCGCATGCACGAGTCCTCATTTACAACATCCACACAACAAAGCAATTAACCCTGCTGTTATATAGAGGCAGCTTAGGTTGTAAAGAAGTTTGATTTATATTTAGCTTTAAACTGAGGTAGAAAAACAACAACATATTTGAACGTGAATTTTGTAAGTTGAATTTTAGAAATTACATGGAACAAAATATATTTGTATGGTATTTAATTTTGGATTTACGTTTTTAAAATTAAATTGTAGACATTTGGCATTTGGCATGGCATTTCATTTTTATTTATTTATTTTTTAAACGTGATATTTATCAGTTTATATGGCATAATTTTAGTTTTAAAGTTTGTAAATGTAACCAATTAAATTGTTTTTGTGGTGTATTTTATACGAGTACAGA
>NW_015761486.1:0-602 GCF_001515625.1 Sinocyclocheilus rhinocerous
TCATATGACGGTAAACACACAATTATGCAAAGATAAAGAAATCTGAGCATTTGCACTGCATGTGTGTTGACTGCATTGAGTCGCTGCTCTCACAATGAGAGTGAAACTCACCTGGCAGGTCAAGCGGGGTGGCACTAGGCAAGATTATGATCCAGACGAGGATTGCAAAAAGTTTGCTGAGCAAACACTCCAGCCTATGAGCATGTGCTTTGAAATGACAGATGAAGAGAGGACCTCATGTGGAGCTCATAAGTGATATTCATGTGAATCACTTCCTGCAGAGAGTGGACATGAATGTGTGTATTTCATACCGTCTTAACTATAAAATGAAATAAAACGTGCTTCGGAATCAATGAAGGCTTTCAAGGACTATTAGAGGTATATTAAAATAGCATGTTCTTTTAGATAAAGAGACCAACCAGATGTGCAAGTCTGTGTGAAAAAAGCTGTCACAAGCCTGCAGTCTTTATTATTTTTCTCCATCTGCATCTTACAATCATCTGAAAACATGAACATTAGCTGGCAATGTAAATAGAGTTGTGGTTACAAAACCACACAGGTTGCCACCACTATAGCGGCTGCCTGTTATAGAATTGAACACA
>NW_015761487.1:0-602 GCF_001515625.1 Sinocyclocheilus rhinocerous
CCAATTCACTAAATCCGCCCCTGAACATAATGGCCTCTGTTTCTCTCTCTGGAACTCTCCATGGTGCTGATGTGCAGAAGTAGAAGTGCAATAAAAGTCTGCTACATACAGCATACTTCACTAAAATGCAGGATAGTATAGTTTAATACAGGCATACAGGACACCATGGTACCATTTCAAAGCCCAATCTAACCTTTGGGTACAAACTCAGCCAATTTGTCATTTTTGACTTAAATTACTCCTACAGTCAAACTTCTCATCTCAACAGTCTGCCCTTTCAGCATTTTGTTCTACCTTGTGTGAGTGATTTTGCTGTGCAATCCATCTGTATTTTCTGGGTCACTGCAGCCTGCAGTGAGTGTGACAGCAAGCAACTTTTCTCAAGCAGACACGGAGGACCATCAGCGCTTTTACTGTGTTACGCCCTGTAGGCCTAGAGAGAGAGACAAACTGAGTAGCAGGAGGTGCTTACAGGGAGGTCATGACCCTTCTAGAGGGATTCATTTAATATGTTTGTAAAACTGCTGCCAGTTTCATCAATGAAGTGGATAAGTTGTAGCAACATCTGCCTTAAACATAGATAACAGAAATAATCCCTTAAA
>NW_015761488.1:0-602 GCF_001515625.1 Sinocyclocheilus rhinocerous
TTATTTTGGCACAGGCTGCACATTTGTGGCTGGCTCTCTCCATTTGCACATCTAATTGCTTTGGCACCTCATCTCTACAGCTCCCGCACTCTTCCGTTTTCCATTTCACAGAGCTGCGCTCTACCATCACAACACGCTTGTTGTGTTCCACAGCTTGAAATAGATGTGCTTAATGCCAAAAAGTGTGGATCTACCCTATTGGTGGTCTGGTTTGTCAATAGTGTCTTTTGTTTCTCTTTTCATTATCTCAGCTCGTAAATTGGTGAATAAACTGGTGTTCTCTATTTTTGCTCCAATGACTGTTGATTCGTATCAGTTTAATTAGATTATTTGGCTGACAGACAGTTGGGTTTAATCAGAGAAGCAACTCTCGTGTGAGTGTGAAGTAATTAATTGCTTTAATTACATTTAGTTCAAGTTCTGGCCACGAGGGAAGTTGTCAAAGATAACCTCACATGCTATCAGAACTCAAACTAGGAGATCTCAGCACAAGATAAAACAGGCAGGTGAGAGTATGCCAGAATGACCAAAGAGAGAATATATATGTTATTATTAATTGTTAAAAATAATACATATAATTGTTAATACATTCTATATAATTT
>NW_015761489.1:0-602 GCF_001515625.1 Sinocyclocheilus rhinocerous
ACTTATTTTATTTTACTTAATTGCCAAGACAACATATTTCATCAAAAATTCCCCTTTTAATTTATTTCACATTTTTTTAATTACCGAAAATAATTTTTTATAGTTTTAGTTAACAATATCAACACTGTTTTGTACCGAATAAATCAGTCTTGGTATTAATCTCTCTCTCTTTTTTGTCACTTCTGTTTAGATGACAATGAGGGCAGCAGCAGTGATACAGCCCCATTGTTCCAGATGGCGGGAGATGGGCGGAACACTGATGATGTCACTTTACCACTCCTCTTCCTGTTCCACAAAGAGGGCAACATCCTGTTGGAGGCTCTAAAGGAGTACAGGGAGGTGGAGGTGCTGCTCAGCAATAAAGCTAGAGACAGAGGTGAGATGCTTTCTGAGACAGAGCCAAGACATGAATATGAAAATATGTTAATATTTGAGGAAGGTGGTACCCCTTTCCATCATCTACTTTCATTCTTTTCTAATTATTCTTCCTTTTATTACTCTTTCCCTCTGTGTTTATAACTTTTTTCCCTTTCCACTACTTTTTCCCTTCTTTCTTACTTGGATGAGCAGAATCCATATTTAAGGGGAAAGCCCTCCCGGGC
>NW_015761490.1:0-602 GCF_001515625.1 Sinocyclocheilus rhinocerous
AGTGAACCACATGGTCAGGGAAGAGGTCAGGCAAGTTGTCAAGAGAGCAGCCAGGGAAGCGGCCAGGGCCAGGGAAGGGGCCAGGGCAGCGGCCAGGGAAGCGGTTATGGCCAGGGTAAGCGGTCAGGACAGCGGCCAGGGCCAGGGAAGCGGTCATGGAAGCGGTTATGGCCACAGAAGCAGTCAGTGAAGCGGCCAGGGCAGCGGCCAGGGAAGCGGCCAGGGCCATGGAAGCAGTCAGGGAAGCGGCCAGGGCCATGGAAGCGGTCAGGGAAGTGGCCAGGGAAGTGGTTATGGTCAGGGAAGTGACCATGGCCAGGGAAGCGGTCAGGGTGGTGGCCAGGGAAGCGGTTATGGCCAGGGAAGCGGCCATGGTCAGGAAAGCGGCCAGGGTCAGGGTAACGGCCATGGAAGCGGTTATGGCCAGGGAAGCGGCCAGGACCAGGGTAGCAGTCAGGGCAGCGGCCAGGGTAGCGGTCAGGGCAGCGGCCGGGGCCAGGGAAGCGGTTATGGCCAGGGTAGCGGCCAGGGTAGCGGTCAGGGCAGTGGCCAGGGTAGCGGCCAGGGCCAGGGAAGTGGTCAGGGAAGTGGCCAGGGAAGCG
>NW_015761491.1:0-602 GCF_001515625.1 Sinocyclocheilus rhinocerous
TTTACAAGGTTAATTGTCTTTTGCACACCGAGTATGATGAATAAGTATGGATACGCCTAAGTGGTTTTGGTTACATCAACGCTTCCAAAGAAAACAGCCTAAAAGTTCAGCCACACAAGCAACACGTGGATTTCTCTGCCGCTGATCACTCGGAGCTTGGCCTCCGTCCCATTACAACACAATAATTTGGCAACAAATCCTCTGAACCAAGAGTGCACATTAATCTTGGGAGGAAAACCCTCAAAGACATGAAGCACTTTAAAGTCCTTAAATGGGGGATTCCAGACACCATTCAGCAGAGAAATCTGTGGTTTGACGGAAGGGGTCTGTTTAAGTGTTGTTTACTATTCTGCTATATGGCAATTTCTTTGTGGTAACTGAGGATTGTTTGCTTTAAATGTGGCTGTATAAATGAAATGCAGTGGGAACATATTGTACATGGTTGTGATTATGTATCAATTCACACTTTCCTGAAATCTCCCTCATAATATCACCAAAACACACACGCATGGTATATTATTAAAGCATGTTAGGGTTAAAACATGGGATAAAAAAAGGTAATGGACCTTTTTCACATTTCCGGGTTTCTCAGCAGCGGAAGT
>NW_015761492.1:0-602 GCF_001515625.1 Sinocyclocheilus rhinocerous
TATAAAAATAAAGGCTATATTAAAATAGTAAGATAGTAAGATTAAGATCTAAAATAAACTAAGAAAACTAAATAACACTGCTTCATTCCATATAATTAATGTTAACCAGCAGCCAAATACTCATTAAGACATTGATTTTTAAACACATCAAAAATGCTTCTAGGAACCCAATGCTGATAAACGCATGCTTGCACTGGAAACACACTGTGCTTCTTTGACTGATAGAAATGCTAAGCTCGTGTCTTATACTTGAAACAATAACATCCGAATTATCAATCTGCTGGAATTAATAGTGAGGCCTCATCCATCAGTTTCTTCTTGCAACCCATTTGAGGTCCTGTGAGAAGATACATCTTTTTTGAGAGAGACTGACCAGGTGGCATCTATGACTAGTCTTACAAAATATTCACCTATAATTTGTTTTTCTTTAAGACGGCTCATAACATTTATTTGTTGATTGACTGATTGATCAAATTTGAATTCGAAAAATAAAACCGAGGCTGAGGGCCATTAACAACTTCATCATTACTAACACAATCACTAGTACATTGTTCTAGTGTGGAAAGTGTTGACTTTACAAACAGGGATTCATTTCCTGTGAA
>NW_015761493.1:0-602 GCF_001515625.1 Sinocyclocheilus rhinocerous
ATCAAAATAATTGAAATTATATTATTTACACTGATTACAAAAAAAGGTCCCCATCTCGCGTATGAACAAGCGCTGTGCGACCACAATAGAAAGAAAATCCGCATAAGGGTTTATCTCTGAAGAGGTATCGGCAATTCAAATAATTTTCTGTCTGCTTAGAAAGGTTTTTGGGAACAAAGGATACTAATTATCAGGAATCAAGTTAGCTAAAAGTCCTTTCAGTTTTCCTCTGAAACATATGAACAATACTGGACCCATAAAAACATCACATTTCTAAGGTGCTTCAACAGAAAAAGACATGTTTGAACTTGAATAAAAAAAGAAAATGTATTTATTACGTATAAATAAAAGTTATAATAATGACCATAAATAAACAAGAAACCCCCTTCTTGACGGTCATCATTTCCCCTGCACCTTTATGTGATCAGATTACAAAATGGTTCAGTTCATCGGTCCACTCGGCCGCGTTCCGAATCCTCATAAACCCTTCTTCTCTTTTGGTGCCCTTTCCACTCGTTCCCTTCCCTTTCAATGCTAGAAAGGGGAGAAGAGGGAGCGAACAGTCTCCGTGGAGCAGGCGGAAAAGTCTTCAGACTCGGGCG
>NW_015761494.1:0-602 GCF_001515625.1 Sinocyclocheilus rhinocerous
GAAAGAAGTGTTTCTCTAAAAAATTAGCCTGAATGAAGAGGCCCAGGTTTATAATGTGATTTTAAACAGAGAGGAGAAAGAAAGAGGGTGGAGAAGATGGAGGAAGAGGGGGATGGGAGACAGAAAGATATATATATATAAGAAATATACAGATTGGGGTGGAGCTAAAGGACAGTGATGGATGGGATGAAATTTTGGTCGTTTGCTCTAAACTCACAAAATCTCACAGAAATGCACTCCTACATGTATAATCGCACAACCCCTGAATAAAAGTGAAGAAAAATGCAAGATGATCATTTATTCTCTGCGTCGACCTAAAACTTAAGTAGAATCACTCAGTTTTGTCAGGCCATTGTAATATGCATATCACAATTTGTACATTTGCAAGGCTTCGATAATTTCAATATATTGTGCAGCCCTACCCCCCAATCTAACTTGACTTGAAACATGTATCTGCAACCCACCCCCAACCCCCACTTTAACCGCTGCAAACGGCCCGTATTGGATGGGTCTGGTGCTGGTGAATAGCAGCGGTGTGATCCGTGTGCTCAGTGGGATAATCCCTGGTTTGGAAGAGCGGATTAGCTGGATGGCATTCCGAC
>NW_015761495.1:0-602 GCF_001515625.1 Sinocyclocheilus rhinocerous
CATATTGAAGGTGTTTTATTTAAGGGCACATGCCTCAAACGGACAGGAGGGAGAGGCACAGCCGAGGGCGAAAGATCATGGATGTCGCAGGACCGGATTTGAGGAAGTTGCATTTGTCCACCAGGTTTAAACTGACAAAAGGACTTCTTAGAATATACCTGGTGAACTCAGGATGCTTTCATAGTTTCAAATAATGGATTCTCAGCTGTGTTTTCACAATTTCAATCGATGTTTTCTTTTATTCTCTTCTGTTGTTTTCCTCAACCTGTTTAGTTTCTGTTCCACGATGAGTTGACATTTAGCTGGCCATCAGTCATTATATCAGGATTCTTTAGCAGTTAGAAAAGAGAAGGACTGTGATAACCTGTACTACACTGCAAGAATTTTTTTTTTTTAAATCAGTAAATTTGTCTTTAACCAGGACAAATATCATAACATTCTTGAAACGATCAATTTGAGAAGTAAAATTGCGCAATATATTAAGACGTGTTTTCAGATAATATATCTTTAAACATTTCTTTCTTTGTCAAATTCTTAAGCATAAATCTAACAAAATTCACACAGTTTTATGTTTTAGACATAAAATAAGTCAAATTAATGCA
>NW_015761496.1:0-602 GCF_001515625.1 Sinocyclocheilus rhinocerous
TATATTCATATTTATATGATTTATATTATATAATTATATATTACATATATTTCTTAAATATATTCATGTATTCATGTATATTCATGTGTTCAGTATACACACATATATTATGTAATCACAAACTTTTATTTTGGATGCGATTAATTGCGATTTGACAGCACTAATTTTAAATTATTTTTACTTATTTTTAATATATATTAGCCAATCAACTTGACGACATATATCCTTATGAAACACTTGTAGACTGGTTACCACAGGAGAACCACATTGTACAGTGTACATTATTTGTGTGGTTGCTTCCAATATAGAGCATTATAGCCTACATACCACTCACTTATGAGGTTCTATTTCAGTTAAGATGTTGCCTATGTAGATGCCAGCTGGATTTAGAACAGATTTTGTTAGTTTTTGTCCCCAAGCTGAAAATGTCTGTTTGCTTGTGTGTTTCGAGTCTTTATATATGATAGCAGCAACTTTGCATGCATTTGTTAAAAAAAGAGAGAATTCATCTACTGTATTCTCCCACCACCACACATTGCATGTACCTCAGCTTATCTGTTTATACATTCATTAGTTTACCTTGCCAAGATTTACCCTGAAGC